>NC_091123.1:94362253-94577253 GCF_040183065.1 Periplaneta americana
TCTTGTAATTAACTTTCCCTGCTTTACTGCTTGGTTAACCTGTGACAGTTTCAATGCATTGTTATGATTATTTGAAGCTTTTCTACAACAAATTTCTTGATTTTCGTCATGGCATTATCGAAAGAGGGAAGAATTGATATCATTCTTTATTCTGGTGGGTTTAGCCACAGAAATGTTGCAGCAGACTGGGCGAATAGTTCCCTGGACATTCGATTGGTCGGCGTGGACCAGTAGAATGGCCAGCCAGGTCTCCAGATTTAACACCCCTTGATTTTTTCTTTTTGAGGTTACATAAAGAGCTTGGTCTATGAAGAGAAAATTGAGACTGCGAAACACTTAAAGAACCGTATCATAGAAGCTTGTGATAAAGTCACTCCGGAAATGCTACAAAATGTTCTCTCCAAATGCTTGGGCGAAGAAAAGAAGGAAATTCTATCATTACGCAACGGAATATGACAAAAAAAAGCGAATAGCCTGAAGATATTACGGAGACAGTGTTGCTTCCAATACTTAAGAAAAATAATGCCAAGAAATATAACGAATTCAGGACTATTAGCCTGATATCGCACTCGGCGAAGATTCTCTTGCGAATACTGAATCGACGTTTATATTCTAAGGTTGAAGAACAGTTGGAAGAAGAGCAGTTTGGCTTCAGGAAGGGAAAAGGTACGAGAGATGCAAATGGACTGCTACGAACAATCGGCGAAAGATACCTAAAGAAGAATAAAGAAGTGTATATAGTATTTTTGGACCTAGAAAAGGTTTTCGACAGAGTAAACTCATGGGGATCCTAAAGAAAATATGTATGTATTGGAAAGAGAGGAGACTGTTCAGTAATCTTTATATGAAACGAGTCACAGCCAGGATAGGAAGAGAAATGTGAGAAGGAAGTGAAATTGGAAGAAGAGTACGTCAAGAATGCCCTTTATTACTAACCATCTTCAACATCTACTTGAAGAATTTAGTGAAGAACTGTTTTCAGAACACGGAAGGAGTGATAATAGGAGGCAGAAGAATAAATGCGTAAGATTTGCTGATGATATGGCGTTATTAGCAGAAGAGGTGATGACACTAAGGGATATGCTACTGGAGCTAAATGACAGCTGTGAGCAGTATGGGATGACGATAAGTGCAAATAAGACGAAGACCATGGCCATAAGAAGAAAAATAAAGAAGATAAACTTGTGGGTTCGAAACGAGGCAGTAGAGCAGGTGGACAGCTTCAAATACTTTGGGTGTCCTATAAGCAGTAACATGAGCTGCTGCCATGAAGTCAAAAGGAGGATAGCAATGACCAAGAAAGCTTTTAATAGAAAAAGGAACATCTTCTGCGGATCTCTGAAAAAAGATATAAGGAAGTGACTAGTGAAGTGCTTTGTATGGAGTGTGACATTGTATGGGCAGAAAGATGGACATAACGACGAAGTGAAGAGAAGCGAATAGAAGTATTTCAAATGTGGATATGGAGAAGAATGTAACGTGTGAAGTGAACAGACAGAATAAGAAATGAAGCTATCTTGAAAAGAGTGAGTGAAGAAAGATGTTGAAACTGATCAGGAAGAGGAAACGAAATTCGTTGGGTCACTAGCTAAGAAGAAACGGCCTACTGAAGGATGCACTGGAAGGAATGGTGAACGGAAGAAGAGTTCGGGGCATTGGAAGATATCAAATGATAGGCGACGTTAAGATGTATGGATCATAAGAGGAGACAAAGAGGAAAGCAGAAAATAAAAGAGATTGGAGAAAGGTAGGTTCGCAGTGAAAGACCTGCCCTTGGGCAGAACACTGAATGAATGAATGAATGAATGAATGAATGAATGAATGAATGAATGAATGAATGAATGAATGAATGAATTAATTAATTAATTAATTAGTTAATTAATTAATTAATGATATTAATTGACATTTATTTTGTAAGCATTACTTTCTAAACACACCACAAAAATATAATCTACGGGATTGACTTTTCGAGGGCCGAATTCGGGACTGATCCTTGCACTTAGACTTGCTTTGGCCCACTGCGCTCCACATATGCGATGATTGTCCAAGTCCGACAAGTGGCCCAGTTGAAATTCATGAATCCGACGCTGACAGATGAACCATCCTGTCTCAGCTATGACAGTGCCAGGACCTATCCTCAGACGAGTTCCTGATAAGCTCCCAGGCCAGGAGTTCCAAGTCCTTCCTGTATTAGCATCGAAAATTACTACTCCTAAGATTTTACCGCAGTCTATTTTTTTACTATTGCAGATGATAAAAAAATAAGGGACATGTGGAGTGTTAGTGAAATTATAGAAGGAAACGGGAATACCCCGAGATAAAATTATCTGTAAAGTCTGCTTTTTCTACCACAAATTTCATCAGGACCTAGCTGGGTCTGGGTATCGATCCCGGGCCGCCTATATCAAAGACCACCATGCTAACGCTTGAGCCACAGAAGCGACAGCCTACGGGATTATGATTTCCTCCCGAGTGTCTTCTATATTTGTTACTGTTGCTCCAAGATAATTGAATTTTTCCACCTCTTCGAAGGATAAATTTCCAATTTTTATATTTCCATTTCGTACAATTTTCTGCTCACGAGACATAATCATATACTTTGTCTTTTCGGGATTTACTTCCAAACTTATCGCTTTACTTGCTTCAAGTAAAATTTCCGTGTTTTCCCTAATCGTTTGTGGATTTTCTCCTAACATATTAACATCATCCTTAAACTTATAGGCAAGAAGTTGATGTAACCCGTTCAATTCCAAACCCTCTGTAATCTCTATTATAAATAAATAATCCTTCTTACTACACCTTACCGTACACATCACGTCAGGACCAAGTGGTTCTTCTTGTTACTAAAGAAATATTGTGGAGTGAAACTGAAGATATTCAAAATGGCGACCCTCTGTAGAGGTGAATGAATCAGTCGCAGATGCTGTGCCTTCATGCTATTTTCACAGAAAATCTCTCCCAGAAATTACATCGATAATTGGTTTGCAGATTTTTATAATTCCATTATTGGTGTAATGAACCTCGAAAATTGTCCCAGTTAAATACAGTCTCGCCTATTACCGAAATTCGTTGTGAACAATAGGAACCTATGACAGAAATAGGCTTCCTTGAAAAATAATTTTGGCTTGAGAGACAATGAACGCTCTGAATGTTGTACTGATTCAGCAACAGAAGCTTTCTCAACAAGGAGAAGAATTTCTTCCTCTGCTTTCGACGCAATTCAGGAACGATCTTCTCATTCGTATTCCCGTTTTCAAAACCCTCTGCGCTAATAACATAAAAGATATGGGATATCCTTTCTTACGTTACAAACTACCACAGAGACAATAGTGAACGAAAGAAAAGTTTGGGACAGAACAAGATATCAGATAATAAACATTAAGATACATGGATCGTATGCGGAGACCAAGAGGGAGGCGAAAAATAGGAAAAATTGGAGAATGCTGGGTTTACAGTGAAAGATCATCCCTCCGGCAGAACACTATGAATGAATGAATAAATGAAAGTATATTTCAAATTAAATATATTGTTAAAAAATCCAACTACTACCTTAGAAAATACAATAAAGTACTTTAACAATAGTTGCAATTTTTTTAAAGAAGACCGTCTAAGAAGGAACAACATTTGATAGCTCAGAACCAGACTGTTCCAAGTCCATTTTACTTCTTTTTTTTTCAGGAGAGCTGTTTTAAGCTCCTAATATTCAAAGCTTCATGAAACAATTTGGAATAACTTCATAGCAACCCTATGGAGAGGAATATTTACAATTTTGTTAGATTCATATATGCAGACAAGAACTGGAACACAATGAAACACAGATTCCTTTCTTATAAAAAGTTGGACTTAAAACAGTCTGGTTCTCAGCCATCGATTTGTTTAAAAATTTTGTTTAATTTCAATAATCTAGACCTGAAAAGGAAGGTCACAGTTCGCTGCCGCTTTGTCTCGCTTCATTTCTCCCTCTGTCTTACGTCTACCTATTTATGAATGCATAAAATGTTGGGCTACATACACGTAATGTAGGCCTGCTGAATATATATTTTTAGCAATAGAAGAGCTTGACTGCAGGATTCTAACTGTATGTAATATGTTCCTATGTGCAAGCTCTATACAGTATAAAAACAGAAAATCGCTGCCTTTCATGTCTTGTATTCTATAATGTCCACTTCCTTGAAGCAGACATCTAAGTTTACGTCAAGTTCAGGAAATACCGTACGTGCGTCATAAATATCTCCGTTCAATCTGAGCTTTCATTAAAGTTGTAACTGGAGTCCTGTATTGCACGCAAGCATCGAAACCGTAAACGAGTGACACAGAAAGCCGGTCTTAGAGTAATCGGATCTCTTTGGTTGGAGGCTTATCTCCATTCAAAGTTCTTCCCTTTTAAACTCTCCATATAGTGGTATAACATTACACAAGTCTCCCCTAGCAACAGGCCGGCAGAAAGGGAATCTGGCACACTGATTTTTCCTTCCCATTACCTGTTGCCTGGTTTCCATACAACATATTTCGAAGGAGCATGCTGGAGAAGGAGAAAAAGGAAACATGACACGTAAACTAAGTTCAATAAGATATTCAATGCATACATCTCAATGTATCAAGTACAAATTAATGATAACAAAGTATTAAGTTGCATTGTTTTGCATAACGAAATAGCAAGTGACGAGAACTTATTACGATGATAAACAATCAGTTCTTTCGAATGAATTTAACATGAATGGCTACATATATAATTGTTTACATCGGCAACATCCAAAATAGGGCATGACAACAAATAGGGCAATACGCCCGACACTGTGTCGCTCTTGGTAGCAATTTCAGTTGCATCAGTTTCGTCTTAAAATTTCCATCACGCAAGGATCTACTCAAGGTGGTATGATCTTTAGAATTATCTTGACTCTTGTTCTTTGTCCTATTAATCCGATACATTTAAATAATACTTTAAATTTTATTTTAACATAGACTATTGATTTTTTGGATTCTTTACATCCGAATATTTTATTGATTGTTAGATTCCAACACCAGATATTTTATATCCTGTGTTACTTTGTAGAGCCAGATATATTTATTCTTCTACTATTTAGTTTGGGCATAATATTTGTCAGTTTTATATTTTGAATATTTTGTGTTTTTAAAGTAACTGTGATTTGTTTTCGTTTGGTCATTTTCAGCTGTAAAGATATTTTAAATTATTTCATTTTTAAACAACAGACGAGGCAGCAAAAAGGGCTTGAAGCCCAGCAACAAAAATGTGCTCTATGCCCATCATGTGACTGTCTAGTCTAGAACTATAGAGTCAGACGAAAAATACGAAATACATTTTTAGACAAGCTGTGCAAAAGGTTAAAACTCTTAAGAAAATAAATATTTTAACATTACAAAAGTTTGTGTCAATAGAATTATGGAAAGTCATAGTAAAGAATATAAATTGCGAACTGTTGTCACTGTAAATTACGTGCCGAAGAAATAAGTAAAAGATGTAGGTGTTCGCCGCCGCACTCGATCTGCATATGAAATTTTTAAGTGTTCACTAATTACGGGTTCAGAGCCATAGTGGGCCGACCGCCATACATTAAAAACGGAAAAAATAAGGATTAAAATTAAGTTACTATCATAATTCAATTAAATATACAGCAAATAATATAAAGTATGCACATTAAAATTAAATTATATATCAATCTTCATTAAATTATGGTATTCACCTAACTTTAACCCTTGCTTTTCTCGTTTTTAATAAATGGCGCTTGGCCAACTATGGCTCTGAACCCTTCAATTTGTCCATAATATACGGCCATTTCTTTCGCTAGAAATTTCAACTAAAGATTAGTATTTAAAATCATTACTCTCCGATTCAAATATCTTAAATCTTAAAACACTGGGTGAACTCTGTGATTTTTTTAATATTTCACAATAAAATTGACAATGCAGTCTATTTATAGTTTCAAAATCTGTATTTTATCATTATCAAACGCATTAAAAAATGAATTGAAGAATACCGGACGTTTGCAAGCAGTTAAAATCTAAAAATAAAGTAATAAATTCTGAATCGCCCCATGCAGGAAGGGCTTCAGTCCATTAGACCTAGTTTTGAGAAAACTAAATAAAACATTCTGTACACTGTATTCCCTTCTGCATACAACTCTGAGCCTGACGCTTCAGTTTCTATCTTTCCAAGCATTGGACTGAATTCCTTTCTGCACAGGCCGATGGAGCCACCAATAAAGATATGATTTCTATCGATATCTCGTTTTTTTTTTTTTTTTTTTTTTTTTTTTTTTTTCAAAATTTGTGACTGAAGCCCTTTCTGCATGGGGTGATTTACTCTTCAGTGTGTGGGCACTGTGGAATAAAGGTGGGCACTGTGGAATAAAGGGCAGGGCGATCGCTGGTATTCAAACCAACATACAGAACAGATCAATGTATTTTTGTACAACAAGGCGTACAGCCATAAGATTTTCAAACCCAGTGCTCACAGTCGGCTATTAATAAGAACATCATAAAAAGATTGCAGGGAAACTGTACAGAACATTCCAGGTTCACACAGAAGTTAAGCTGTAGCAGAGCTCTCACTAACCACGAGACGTTTTCCTTTCACATCACCTTAATCGCATCGTCACCAAACTGAGCCCCAAGTGTCCATTGTGTGTTTATGAAGATAAGGTGGACAAAACTCATTCAATATAAGCAAGAAGCAGATTAAAACTGCAAGTTTTTTTTTAATTCCTGCCATTTGAAACAAAAAAAAAAACATTTAATCGTGAATCCATCTAGAAATAAACTTTGGGCATTTAGTTGCACAGCAAAATAGATGATAATAAAATTAAAGTAGGTATTCAAATACAGTATAACGGCAAACGATCACCTTCGAAACATTATTTGTTACATTATATAAATAAGTTATTTTTTCTCATTGGCAGTGTCCTTAACTTGTCATTCACCTCGACTCTATCAGCGGCTCATAGATGAGCTATTGCCGAGAAGTGTAGACCACCTAGTTCGTCAGAGACTATCCAGAGCACACCACAAGCGGTGGGTTCACATTACATCCATGATGAATGATTATGATTCAGAATTGTTGGCATGTCACGTAGAAGCTCCGAGCAACCGGAGAAAATCCCTCTGTTGCCTGGAGCTCGGACTTATCCAACACGTTATAAATTTAGGGTACAGCGGTAATTGAACCCGGTCTCTCTACCTTATAAACCCAGGGCTCTAGCACTGAGCTACAGTGGCGGTTTTATATAAGTGAAATAAATAAATAGATAAATAAATGAGTAAATAAATAAATTCTGAACAATGCAAAGAAACAATGTATTCACCACCGCAATATTACATTTCTTGGACGAAAAGAGTCAAGGCTAACAACTTGAAGAATATTATGATGTATCTATTTATTTTTATTTTATTGGGTTATTTTACGACGCTGTATCAACATCTAGGTTATTTAGCGTCTGAATGATATGAAGGTGATAATGCCGGTGAAATGAGTCCGGGGTCCAGCACCGAAAGTTACCCAGCATTTGCTCGCATTGGGTTGAGGGAAAACCCCGCAAAAAACCTCAACCAGGTAACTGGCCCCGACCGGGATTCGAACCCGGGCCACCTGGTTTCGCAGCCAGACGCGCTGACCGTTACTCCACAGGTATGGACTAGGATTTATCTATAGTAATCTTAGTAATCTCAGACCTCGAGTGACATTTATGAGGACTATTTCGTGAATAAAATAAAAATGGGAAAAACTTTAGCCCATTTCCCACTGACATCCGCCATGTTAACAGAAGCAACTATACCATATCAGTTTGAAGTTAATGTAGGCCGTGAAAACTTCCTATACTTCATATATCATTATTTGTTATCCGATTATTGAAATGAGAACAAGCTCTAAAAACCTTAATAAACCAAACCTAACCTTGGTCAATACCAACGTTTCCTACCGAATTTAGTATTTAGAGGATTGTTACATATTATCATTAGCATTGACGAGTTGTTTCTTATGTTGGAGACATTGATTATACACAATTGTGTACAAAAACTGCATAACTGCAGTAGTGGAAAATGATAGTGGGAAATGATCTAACTAAAGAATACCCTAAAAATGTAAATAATACATCCCTAAAATTCTCTCACAAAATGTTAATAATTGTATATTTAGGAATACTTATCTATTCAAACATTGTGAAGTTGAAATAGCTCAATATATATTACTACAATACATAAATTGGGTGTTATTCATTAATACCAATATTGAGAAAAGCGAAATATAGATTTAGGAATGTTAATTATATGTACTGCGTTTTTCTCTTATTATTATAACGAAAATGCATTGTCAATATCTGCTGAAATAATAATTTAACTTAAACATTTTATAATATAATTACCAATAACCGATTAATACATTAATTGAATTAGCAATTGTTGAAAACGCAGTTGACAAATCAGCATGAAGGAGTGTCATTTTCTTTAGATACAATGGACATGGAATCACAATATGAAGGTGTACAGTAGTTGTGGATGTAGGATTTCGCACTTTATTTACTACTTCATCGTTACACTAATAGGTTCATTCTCATCGATTTCGGGGAAACAGTTGGCGACACTGACTAAACAAAAGAACGACCATGCGATTAATTGATTGTGACGAATCGAGTTGCAAAAATTATCGCGCTGTATTACTGTGATTGGTTGAAATTCAAAATTTCATTACACTTCATTGGTCGAAAATGGAATGACGTCATATAAATGAAGTAGTCGTAATAAAATTATGACGATGACGATTATTCGAAATACAAACAAGTAATTCCAAGTGATATCAACAGACCTTATCATTTTCGCAATAAATTTTAATTCTATGATCACGATGTTAAAATTATACACAAAAACAATTGAGCAGGAGAAGGCCTCTCCTTTGCACCGATTTCTCGATTCTCTAAGTAAACACGAGGATATGGCTGTCATCGTGGAGGCAGTCCCACGCATGGTTTCTTCAGATAGTGAGGAACATGACAGGCCCCGTCTAATTGATTTCTGAGAAGGGAGTCAGCCCAATGTTAACCTGATTTAGCGCCTGACTGACGGCTTTTCAGCGTCGTGTAGCGCCACACAACATTTCTGTAGATCAGAGCACAACTCTGCTGCACGAATCCGGCAGCCTACACATATATTCGTCACCGTAACACTTTTCACTTCAAATGTTTGTCGAATGTCAAAACACTCCTTTGTATACGTCATTGAAGGTTGCTTTGAGTTTTCAGATTATTAAGTTGAAATGTCAGCGATTAAATAATATTTTCCAGCGCTTCGTAGTTCCTCTGTGACAATTATAGCACGCACTACAAGTCATAATAAAAGTTGTTATCGTCATCAATTGAGTATTTAGTAAAGAACTGTTTTCAGAACATGGGAGGAGTGATAGTAGGAGGAAGAAGAATAAAGTGCGTAATATTTGCCGATGATATGGCGTTTTTAGCAGAAGAGGAGATGATACTAAGGGATATGCTACTGGAACTAAATGAGAGCTGTGAGCAGTATGGGATGAAAATAAATGCAAATTAAACGAAGACCATGGTCATAGGAAGAAAAATGAAGAAGGTAAACTTGCGAATTCTAAATGAGTCAGTAGAGCAAGTGGACAGTTTCAAATACTTGGGATGTACAGATGCTTCAAAGAGCACATCTCCCCTACCGGCTACCACTGTCCGCCTACTGCTGTGCACTGTGGACAAGAACGGTACAGTTCAGTTCTAATAACAGTTGAGAAGGCTGTATTCTGTGTAAGAACGTTTCTATGTGTGGCTGTCTTTTGTGATAGAATTATTCTGGTAGTGTGGAAGAGAAGGCCTCGTGGCCGTAACTCTACCAGAATAAATAAATAAATAAATAAATACTTACTTACTTACTGGCTTTTAAGGAACCCGGAGGTTCATTGCCGCCCTCACATAAGCCCGCCATTGGTCCCCCTCCTGAGCAAGATTAATCCAATCTCTACCATCATATCCTACCTCCCTCAAATCCATTTTAATATTATCTTCCCATCTACGTCTCGGCCTCCCCAAAGTTCTTTTGCCCTCCGGCCTTCCAACTAACACTCTATATGCATTTCTGGATTCGTCCATACGTGCTACATGTCCTGCCCATCTCAAACGTCTGGATTTTATGGTCCTAATTATGTCAGGTGAAGTATACAATGCGTGCAGCTCTGTGTTATGTAACTTTCTCCATTCTCCTGTAACTTCATCCCTCTTAGCCCCAAATATTTTCCTAAGAACCTTATTCTCAAACACCCTTAATCTCTGTTCCTCTCTCAAAGTGAGAGTCCAAGTTTCACAACCATACAGAACAACCGGTAATATAACTGTTTTATAAATTCTAACTTTCAGATTTTTTGACAGAAGACTAGATGACAAAAGCTCCTCAACAGAATAATAACAGGGATTTCCCATATTTATTCTGCGAAATAAATAAACAAATAAAATAAATAAATAAATAAATAAATAAATAAATAAAATATTTCTTCTATTATAATGAGTAGTACATTATCGATGAAGTTACAGGAGAATGGAGAAAGTTACACAACGCAGAATAGCACGCATTGTTTTCTTCACCTGACATAATTGCGAACATTAAATCCAGACGTTTGAGATGGGCAGGCCATGTAGCACGTATGGGCGAATCCAGAAATGCATTATAGAGTGTTAGTTGGAAGGCCGGAGGGCAAAAGACCTTTGGGGAGGCCGAGACGTAGATAGGAAGATAATATTAAAATGGATTTTAGGGAGGTAGGATATGATGGTAGAGATTGGATTAATCTTGCTCAGGAGGGGGACCAATGGCGGGCTTATATGAGTGCAGCAATGAACCTCCGGGTTCCTTAAAAGTAATTTGTAAGTAAGTACATTATCGAGTAAAGTTCTCCATAGTCAAACGCTATAATCTACAATTTGGGCACATAGGCTATAACTAGAATAATGAAGGAACATTTAGGTCAGTCATATGTTATACTAATGAATATACCTTTGCAATTAGAAAATAAATCATTAACACCAATAACATTAACGAATTATTATGTATTACAACACTGCTCAATGTATTATAGGGAGGATGCAACTTGAATACATTGCCAGGAAGTCAACTTTTCAGATAATATGACTATACATGGATATCGGAGCGTAGGTGGGCCTCCTTCTTTAGCTTTACTACCTTCCCTCTCCAGGCAGCTTCCTAACGAGTTATCTGTACTATAAGCAGTACCATCTGCTGCTGTCAGGAAGTGAAAAGGAGGATAGCAATGGCCAACAAAGCTTTTAATACAAAAAGGAGGATCTTCTGCGGACCTCTGTAAAAAGAACTAAGGAAGAGACTAATGAAGTGCTTTATATAGAGTGTGGAATTGTATGAAGCAGAAACATGGACATTACGACGAAGGGAAGAGAAACGAGTAGAAGCATTTGAAATGTGGATATGGAGAAGAATGGAACTTGTGAAGTGGACAGACAGAATAAGAAATGAAGCTGTGTTTGAAAGAGTGGGTGAAGAAAAAATGATGCTGAAACTGATCAGGAAGATGAAAATGAATTGGTTGGGTCACTGACTGAGAAGAAACTGCCTACTGAAGGATACACTGGAAGGAATGATGAACAGGAGAAGAGTTCGGGTCGCAAGAAAATATCATAAGATAGACGACATTAAGATATATGGATCATATGAGGAGACAAAGAGGAAAGGCAGAAAATAGGAAAGATTGGAGAAAGTTTGGTTTGCAGAGAAAGACCTGCCCTTGGATAGAACACTGAATGAATGAATTATCTTCGTCATGGTCCCCGCTAGTGTCCTACAATGTTCGAACATGAGATGCAACCTAGACGTTACAAACGTCGTCTTATTTCATATGAAAAATTAATTACAAGATATGTGCTAAAATTCAAGCGGTTAAAACATGAAGGGTGGGAGTGAAGGACAGCGAATATTTTTATAATAAGGTGGAACAAACACGACTGGCCTCCTTCTGCAGAGCGAACATCGGCGAATATTGAACTTCGCCATACTCGAAAAACTTGAACCGAATATATATCGTCATTGCACGACGCTAGTCTCCACCATTATCATACCAACTTAACTGACTGAACCAACACTCATTTATCACTGAACGAGATGCAACACGAATACCTGGGAATCTTTCGCGATATATTCTCCGCACTTCTCGGGCCAAATTTGTTACCCCATAATAAATTATCATGCATAGGCTACATAGCCTAAACACCCCCTGTTCGATATTGTATTCTTCCATTTTAACACGAACGTAACTGTTGTAGCTGACGCAGCAGCATGCTTTGCTTTGTCATCCAATATATGATAAATAGGCAAATACCTATAATAGGATGCGTAACTTATTGAGTTTCCCGCTTCACACGCTAGAGGCGCTAATGTAGAAATTGATCTTGCTGCCATCTCTTATCTTTAGGAGAACTTATTACATCCAACAGCGCACCTAATGGCGAAAAAGTTAAATTATATGCAGAAATTATTTCCTCCCTCCCTTCCATTAAAAAACCAACCCAATTTAAAATAAGACATTTAAATTTTTATTCCTCACATCTACTGAAATTCTTATTTGAGTCAACTAGAAATGAAAGAGACGGTCTATTTTACACTAACTAATTAAAATAAACCAAACAGAGACAGAAAAAAACAAAAGGTTGGGTAATTTGGGTTGTTTTCTTTGGGTATTTAGCACAATGGAAAAGCCTACAAAAATTACTTAGACAGTTGAATTTATTATATTACTAAATGTATTTTATAATACTGTGGCAACCGTGCTGGAAGATTCTAGTTGCCTCGGGAGTCTACGCGCGCGTCCGGTGGAGAGGGAGGCGCGGGACGCGGAGCTCGGGCTCGGCGGACGCTGAAGCGCGGCGCGGCAAAGGGAAAGAAGGCTACGGGCCGCGGAGCGGAGGAAACGTCTGGAAGTAGAATGTTGTGGAAACCAGAGCTTCGTGACATAGAATATACGAGAACGTGTGATTTAATACGCGAGCAGCCTTCGAGTTTAGTTCAGTTTGTCAGGTGTGGTAGTCTTCAAGCCTTGGAGCGAGGTGAACTTGAGTTCGACGTGCAGTGAACTTGAGTAGGTCCGCAACTGTGGCAACGTCCAGGCGAGTGCGGCGTATCCGGAAGTCTTGGGTTCGAAGTGCAGTGAACTTTATCTGGACGTCTTGGGATCGAAGTGCAGTGAACTGTGTCTGGAAGGCTTGGGGTTCAATGTACCGTCAACTTGAGTGAGTGAACTAGAAGAACTAGCCAAGGCGAACGAACTTTGAACTGAGAACTGACGGTTTTGTTTTGTACATAGTGCTTTGTGAACATTAGTTAAAATTAGGAGTACATTGTTGTTCTTCTCAATACACGTGAATTGTCATTGTCGTTCGGTGGAGTGCAATAACAATTACTGTGTTGCTGTGTTGAGTGGAATACCCATTGTTGACGGGTGTGTGGATAAAGTAGAAATAAAAGTCACATCATTGTTGAACATAAAAGTTACAATACATTCAACAACACTACTTTTACAAGATACATAAACATCATTTTTAACATACACTGTTTATAGACACGTATCACTTATATGCACTTCTTTGCAAGTTCCTGACTACCATCTTGTCTTCTCAATTAATGTCTCTAACGGATAAATAGAGAATTCTGGGTAATCTACCTTTCACCTTTCGGGAACTAGTCTTGTTATTTGGTCTGTAAGACGTAAGATGGTGATGACCGCAGTTTCACATTCTATTATAATATATTATCCATGTCCAGTACGGAATCTGCCGCATGCAGTTCTAAGGCCTACTTATAGTCACGCGTCCGTCGAAAACACCGGTCTACAAAGAATTTTTTTCTTCATGCTTTTTTAATTTTTCCACCTGGATGTATATAATATGAATGCCCTAAATTTAAATCTGGTTTCAGTTTTACTCTATGGGCTAGGTTTTGAACAATATCAAAACAAATGTAGTAATATACTTAATATTTAAATGAAATATTATAAGTATTAAAGACATAAAACAGAGAAAAACCTGTTCTTATGTGTTTAATTTGACTTAAATATGAATAAGTATGATTAAATATGAGAATTATGTTTCAATAATTGAGAATTTCAAAAATTTGTTGACACTTACTGAGAAAAAAACTTCATTTTTTCGAAGCCCTGATGTCTTCATTACTAGTGTCTCTTTTCACTATTGTCTTTTGTCAGTGTGCGAGAAGAAAGGTAAGAAATCTTTTACCCTTGGCCGGTAAAATGTAGCAGAAGTTCCAGGTGCTAAAACTCTTTTTTCCTTCAATCTCTAACCTAGAATTTCTAAGCTGCTCTTAGAAAGATACAAATCTCTTAACAGATCATTTAACTCAGTCTGCGTAAATTGTTGAGGCTGCTTTGAATCTTCAAGTTCACCAGTAGGTTGGAAGGCCATGTCTGATTACCATGGTACATCTACTTCCATGCTGGAGCTTGAATTGATTTCACATCAAGATTTTCAGATCGAGAAGGAACAGGCACTTTCTCACTATGTGGAACTGGACTAATTGCAGAGTCCAAATTAGTAGGTTATTTTAAAGCACATTTATTCTTTCCACTTACACCTGCAATGTTGCATAAACAAAAATACAATCTGCAGTATGGTCTTTGGCTTCACGCCACAACATTGGTATACCGAACGCCAATAAATTTCGTTTGGCATAAACCCACTGCCTTATATTTTCGGCAGACAAAGAACATACGTAATGGGAAGACCACTGTTTATCCATATCAGCAACTGGCATGCCAAAGTAAGCTTTATATGCATTTTTGTCAAAGTCTGTTATATTTCTTCTCTGCTTTTGTGGAGTATAACTATCACACGTATAATAAAACGAATCAAGGCTATTTACACGCCGACGGCGCGGCGATGGGAGATTTCACGCGCACATTCAAACTCAATGAAATTCAAAAAATCAAAACTCGACTGATTGCAGCCAAGTCATTGATAAAACTAAGATATTTCTTAGAAATCACTGTTTTACAGGGAGAATATTCTAACTCTCTCTTTTGTTACTGAGAACAAGTGAAGCGACCTACCAGTAATAAAAGCAAGATGCTGGGCTCAGGTCGGTAATCCGTCGACTACCTGCGGAAACAAGTGGAAAACAGAGAACCTAGGGATGGGATGGAATTTAAGAGAAAATTGTGAACCGTTTTTATTATGTTTAAATCTCTCAGAAAATTTATTTTATGTATTTGCTCAACGAAGAAAAATTTAAACTAGTATTTTCTATAATCCCAATTTCTGAAAAACTGTAGCCCGATGAAACAAAATTAAGGCTAGTTTGAGAGCTTCCATGTGGTAAGGAATCAGAAAATATGAACAGTTTTCATTCAGCAAATATTGTGTATAGCAGTGTAACCGAAGTTGCGGTTCTCGGAAAAAACCCAACCAGGTAATCAGCTGAAGCGGGGATCGAACCTGCGCCCGAGCGCAACTTCAGACCGGCAGGCAAGCGCCTTAACCGACTGAGCCACGCTGGTGGCAATATCCCTGTAAAATGGAAAGTGTAACATAGAACAAAGAACATTTTTCTCTCAAACGTATAGGCCTACCACATGTGAAAGTTCTGTTTAACATTGTCAGTATATCGCCACATGCGCATCATCTGTTGCTCGAAGGATCAGACGATTGTCCATTTTCATCCATGTATCCTGCAGAATTTCAGGTGTTATGCGAAGGAAGGCAGCAGTAATGCGTTTCAAACATCGACGATAGACGGTGACGTTTGTCTTGTAGACGATGTACTTAATGAAACCCCACAGAAAGAAATCACATGGGGTGATATCAGGAAACGAGGTGGCCATGCCGTTGGACCCTCTCGTCCAGTCCAACGTCCTGGAAACTATTCATCTAAATAATGTTTATCATCCGAAGACCAATGGCGAGGCGCACTATCCTGCTGGAATATGAAGTCAGGAATGTCCCCAGTCTATGGCATTACAAATTGTTCTAGCAAGTCAAGGTATGTAATGCCTGTAACAAAAAAAGGATCCCACCACTTTGTCTATCATCAAGCCACACCAGACATTAACCTTTGGGCTATCTCGTTCCATTTAAATGGTGACATCATGATTCGCTGAATCCCATATTCTGCAGTTATGTTTAATGGCTCTTCCAGAAACTTGAAAAGTTGACTCATCACTGAAGCAGATCCGTGAAAGGTATTCGGAGTCAGCGTCAATGCGATGAAGAAAGTCTATAGCAAATGACTGTCGACGTGGTTTACTATCTGGCTTAATTTTGTGAAGTAATTGCAATTTATACGCATAAAGGTAGAGACGTTTGCGAAGAAATTTATGCACAGAGTTTGTGGCATGTTGAGTTCAGAACAGTGTACCACCGTCAACCTTCAACACAAAGGAGCATCTATCAGTGGATTAACAAACCTAAAGAGACTGGAAGTGTTTTAAAGGGTAAGAGCAGTGGCAGACCTTCCGTTTCGTATGAACGTGTTGAAGAGGTGCGAGGGGAATATTTGTAAGGATCGACTTACTGGGGCTCCTGTTCTGAACTATCGCTGAACTCGTGTTATGGATTTTAACTCCGGTAGCCATAAGCATCACATAACTTTTTCCTGTGGAGACGCCATTATTTTGTTTTTCTGTTTACTAAGAAACGCTGAAGTCTACAACTAGCACAACTTAAACTTTGACAGTTGCCAGTCAACCTTCCTGTAACAAAGAAGAAAATCATTTGATTTTCATTTAATAGATACAAGAAGTTGTATACATTTATTTTTAGTAGGTTATTTTACGACGCTTTATCAACCTCTTAGGTTATTTAGCGTCTGAATGAGACGAAGGTGGTAATGCTGGTGAAATGAGTCCGGGGTCCAGCACCGAAAGTTACCCAGCATTTGCCCATATTGGGCTGAGGGAAATCCCCGGAAAAAACCTCAACCAGGTAACTTGCCCCGACCGGGAATCGAACCCGGGCCACCTGGTTTCGCAGCCAGACGCGCTGACCGTTACTCCACAGGTGTGGACAGTTGTATACATCATTTATGGATACGGTGTATATTCTAGTATACTCGTGCAGCAATAGTAAATGTATTTTATCGTTTAACAGCAGAATTATTTAAAAATGAAATCAAGAATCAAATCAGTAAACACTATAGTAATCGATATAGAATAGAAAGTACACATTTTGCTCTAACAGTGTATTATTACTCTCTTAGGACCTACAATTTTATCAAATATGTCGTATGATACTATCCTTTGCATTTAAGGTACAATTACTTCCGTAATAATTTCATCGATTCGTAAGCAATATTATTTTCCATAACATCTGTACAAAGCAAGGCCCATTATTTTCATATATTCATTTTTTAGGACTTTTTAATCACTGCCACAGCCAAGTAGAGTAAAGAATTTGATATTTTCTGTGAATATAGGATCAGTAGTCATTTCACATGTAGGCCTATATAAAAAACACTAAGTTAGGACTATAATTTCTTGTCTGATAGCACGTCTACAAGAAAACTAATTACGCAGGACTTAAAACACAGTCAGTATGTTGGTTTCTGTAATTATGAGAATAAATAATATGCAGAAAGTTGATAGTTCAGCTCCAGAAGTTCCAGTGTTTATGTTCGTACAATTTACTAGTAACTTAAGTGAAAAAAGCCAATTAGATATATGACAGAGGTAAAAATCCCTTTCAAGCCAAATACATCAATTTATCGTAACGAAAGCGTGGTATTGTACCACGAACCCAAATAAATATAAAAGAAATAAAAGAAAGCTTAAAATAGAAAAATATATAATTAATATCACTACCCAAAAAAATAACACAAAATAATGTTCTTATAAATTTTTTGTAAATAGGTTAAAGGCATGTGTTCAAGATCAGTTACTAAAAACTATTCTCATTATGGAGTCAGAAGTTGATATGAGAGTGAGGGGAATAACTTTTGACGGTATATATAGGCCAATAGGCTACCAATACACAGGCAATAACACAGCTTGGTTGTAACAATTTAATAATAATTATCTATTTCTTAGATTGTCTTAATCACCCAACTTACTTACTTACGGCTTTTAGTGAACGCGGAGGTTCATTGCCGCTCTCACATAAACCCACCATCGGTCCCTATCCTGAGCAAGATTAATCCACTCTCTGCCATCATATTTCATCTCCCTCAAATCCATTTTATATTATCCTCCCATCTACGTCTCGGCCTCTCCAAAGGTCTTTTTCCCTCCGGCCTCCCAACTAATACTCTATATGCATTTCTGGATCCACCCATACGTGCTATATGCCCTGCCCATCTCAAACATCTCGAATTTATGTTCTTATTATGTCAGGTGAAGAATATAATACGTGCAGTTCTGCGTTTTGTAACTTTCTCCAATCTCCTGTACCTTTATCCCTCTTGGCCCCAAATATTTTCCTAAGTACCTTAAACACCCTTAAACTCTGTTCCTCTCTTAAAGTGAGAGTCCAAGTTTCACAACCATGCCATGAACCCTACAGTGTAATCTCTATGGGTAACGTTGTGTAAGTTCGAATCCCGCCGAGCTGACATCTTGTATTCTCTTAGCAGAGCCTCAACCCTATTTAATGGCATTTCCCCCATATATCTATTAGAATCACGTCGAGTTTAAAATAAATTCCACCAATGGTATGAAAGCTATTAGTAGGCTAATAAAAATGATGATTCATATATGAAGAGTCCACTGCAAAAAGAGGGAATGTCGTAAATTTGTGAAAAATGAGATGAAGGTTCAATACTATAGATCAAAGGGAGTAGAATATAATACACTTTGTTGCACTGCAAGAAAGATGATAGTTCCAGATCTACATCATGTTGAAGAATTGGTATAACACACAAAGAGTGGGAATGTCAAAGTTTAAATTGCATTTCCTGCAAAAAGCAATACATTCGACATTCCCCCTTATTGCAGTGGACTCTTCATATACTATACTCCCCACTTAAAAAAAAACGCTCTAACGCGGTTTTCAAACCTGTGAACCTCGGATTTAATGGCACGCATAGAGCAATTTCCTGCCTCCATATATAAATTATATTTTTAAAAAAGTTATTCATTAAAGAAAATATCACACACTAATTCTATTTTTCGCTTTAGTTCCTATAGAAAAAATCTTTGCGCCGAGGATGGTGATCGTGACAGATCGCCCAGGGGAATATCTCCAGCGCTAATGATGGCTCAGTACGAGGACAGACAGGAACAGCGTCCGTCGTAACGATAAGCGCAGTACTAACGCCACGGAAACTTGTGCACATTCAAGCAGCAATACTTATGGGAATAATAAATTTCAAGCCATTATCACAAAACGAATATTGTTTCAGTAATTTTTTCTCTTACTTATATATTTTCCAAACAAATTCTCGATTAAGCCTGACAATATCATATGACTGTCTTATTAAATTTGTCATCTCTCATTGCCTTATCGGAATGCCAGTGCATTAGATTTTCATTCTGGAAATTGGGTATAAATCTTTGTGATTCTAATTGCATTTCGCGATCGGCAAAGACAGTTCTCCACAGTAGCTTAACTTTAATGCCTTGTCCTTTGAAGACAACAGTAAAAAAACGAACAATTAAATTTCACATGAAACTTTCCATCGTATAGGCCTATGACAATTCGTGTGACAAACTTTGATGGCAACCGACAGACTCTGCGGTAAAATTTTAGAATTTCTCTCTAGTGCATAGAATGTAAGATAGTCCTATTGATAGCCCACAAGAAGGCTTTCACGCTAAAAGTCTTCAATAGCTATTCGATTTATTTTTCGTGGTATCGAACCGCTCGTGATTGATGATAGGAGCAATCCGCAGGCACACTAGCGGAAGGTTGGCCACTTCGTGACAACACAGGAAGGCGGCACGATACTGCCACATCTATTTTAACCCCCCCCTGGCACGTGCCCTTTTCCTACCCTACTTCGTCTTCATCTTTCTCGACCGTGAAACACAAAAATCGCATTTCTGAGTTCATATGTTTCCCATGACCTGCCCTGTCTCCATTCTTCTTATGAAAGTGGACGAGTTTAATTTACATGTCGTCCACGTCCCTCCAATATAGAGTCAAGAATTCTTCACTGAAATGTGTGACTTGAGTTGTGCGAAAAGTATGTTTAAACGGTATTATATTATATTATATTATATTATATTATATTATATTATATTATATTATATTATATTATATTATATTATAATATATTGTATTATATTATATTATATTATATTATAGAGTCAAGAATTCTTCACTGAAATGTGTGACTTGAGTTGTGCGAAAAGTATGTTTAAACGGTATTATATTATATTATATTATATTATATTATATTATATTATATTATATTATAATATATTGTATTATATTATATTATATTATATTATATTATATTATATTATATTATATTATATTATATTATATTATATTATATTATATTATATTATATTATATTATATTATATTATATTATGTATTTGTAGAAATGGTAAAATGCGAACAAATGCTATGATCTTTCACCGAAGAAATTAAAATCATGTTTTCCGTTTTCCTTTCCATCTTCGACAATAGTTCAAAATTTTGTAGAGCTAAAACCTTTTTATTTACTGTAGCAACATTTTAATGCAATTCTGCTTTCATTTATTTGTTCGAATATTATTTTGATTTCTCATTTCTATACGAATTGGAATTTCGTTATCTCTTTTGTAATTGAATATAACTTAATAAGTTGTAGTTCTGATAACATTTATTCTCTATTGTGTTTAATTCTGTTGACTATTATTTCTGAAAGAAACCATTTTCATTGGCAAATAGTAATGTTATATACCAAGTTCTGTGAACGTTCTTTTAACTTGGTTAGGCTTCAACATTTAACATTCTAAAATTTGGTGAAATTTAATTATCTTGTCTGAAGTTTTTTAACTTCATATGGTAATTGCTATTCTTGAAAATTTCAAACATTTACTTATTATATCTTTTTATCTAGTGTTAAAGTCTAACTTGTTATGGCTGCTGTTCCAAGAATGTCATATTTCTATAATTGGTAGAACTTTTCATAGGCCTATATGACAATACAAATTTTAACCAATTAGTCTAAGACCTTTTTTAATTTTATTTATGGTGGGCGGGAATAAAGATATGCTTTATTCTGGGAGGGAATATGCTGATTATCAATTTTAGGAGGTAACTAATCAACTCCGATTGGAATTGTTCATGTTTGCTACCCTAAATCTGGATATACATGATTCAGTTCAACATCATTCAGCCCAGACATTCAGTTACAAGTTATAACAGATTTTTACATGATTCCCGAATTGAATTGCATGATCTTACTGGATATTCTGTTAATTCAGAAACTGAGCATTTTCGAACGTATGCTGATATTTTTATCGAAGTTTTGTCCTCTACCTTTGGGACACCTCTATAAGAATGAAGAATGAAATCTTGAACGTTCACAAAATTTTCCTTTTATTATTATTGTTTCCTTCCATTTATTTATTTAATTTCTTACGTTTTACTTTAGAGAGAAAGAGCTTTAAAGAAAAGTAAATTGTCCGGCCTTAATTAAAGATGACCACGAGGATCCGGAAATTAATAGCAAATATAATGAATTAAAGATGGATATTATTATAAAAATAAATTAAAAAATTAAGCAATGTTGAAATCAATTATAAAATACAATCTTACAGGATAACCATACAATTAAACTTATGAATAAAAAATTTTAGTTAAAATTAGCATATGGAATATCCTTAATTAAGACCTTACGATATGAATAAATTAAATTGTATAGTCAGCAGGGAATCTTTAAAAATTTGGGTGATGATTTTTTTTAATTTCAAAAGATGGTATTGATAAATTGTTTTAAGAAATTTTATGTAAATTTGGTTAAGAACCCCGAGCACCAAAAAATAAACCTGTTATTGACCAACTGAAGAGAGGGATGTTATACTTGGCACTGAGGTAGAGAATACAAGGCTTATAAATGCCCTTCTTTTCATGATCAACCTGATGAGATTAGTTGAGATTTCTCTCTTTATATTTTTTAATTCGATTTGTATTACTTTAATAGTAATAATAATAATAATAATAATAATAATAATAATAATAATAATAATAATAAAACTCTTCAAAATGTCTACGATTAAGTTACCTATTAGTTTTCTTTCATCTCCTGAATTTATCTGGTCTTTCGGCCCTTACACTTTCCATTTTATTCTCGATCTTTCTTGTCGCTACTAATTTTGAGCCGTAATATTGTAAGTGTCCATGACTTAAACCTGTATAATAATATTGTGATTATTATTGTCTTGTTACAGGTACTGATTTATTGAGACCATTTGGGATTCTTTGACTTTGAATATTCTCTTTCCCTTCTCTTTTTCTTCACTTGTTATTTTCTTGCATCCTTCCAATATTTTCTTCTTTTCCTCTTTCTTTTAAATGTCTATGATTTATATTTATTTATTTCTGTCTTTTCTCGTCTATTTCTCACTCAAAGTTCTCTTTTAATCATTCGTTTCTTTCATTTCCCTGTCTTTATTGTCCTCGTCTTTCATTTCAGCCTTTCTAACTCTCTTTACTTACTTCTTTCATTTCTAGGCTTTACTTCATTTTATGTCTAAATGCATAAAATATCTGAACACAACTAATAATATTTAATCGGATGTAAGAAATAGAACTACTGTTGCATCGATACGTCCTTTTCGTCTATCGATTTTAGGCCAGAAGAATATTATTTCCTGCCCTCAATTCTCCATTACAGTGAACCTAAAATCGAATGAACTTCAGGGACGGTAAATTGCATTGCAACCGGCGACGTCTTTATATTATTACATTTGCTGCCCCAAGTCAGGTTGAGTTAACATGAAAGTGGTCAGGCGAATAATGTTAGTCGGCGCAATATGTCCTTCGATGACAACCTTCCTAGGTAAGCTTAGGAATTTAGAACGACCCTCAGTGACTGTTTTTCTTATTTTAGTGGTTTATTTTACGACGCTCTACAACAGCTATGGTTATATCTAGCGTCTGAATGATATGGTGATAATGCGAGCGAAGCGAGTCCAGGGTCCAGCGCCGAAAGTTATCCAGCATTTGCTATTAATGGGTTGAGGGAAAACCCCAGGGAAAAACCTCAACCAGGTAACTTGTCCCAACCGGGATTTGAACCCGGGCCAACTCGTTTCATGGTCAGAAATGCTAACCGTTACTCCAAAGCAGTGGACTTTTCCTTCTTAAACCAATATAAATTCTACTACAGGAAGGTTTACTTTTGTATGTCATCTACAGTAGACCAGTAGTATGTAAAATCGTGGTCATATAAGCTAAGTACGGATTGACAGAAATGAACTCTGCATGCCTTAGTCATACGAGGTTCTTTGTCCCGACCACTTCATTTTGGATCCACAGTATCATATTTCTGGTGAGTAACAAAGTTAATACATATTTTAAATTCAAATTGAATTTGTATTTCAGCAAGGTTACTGTATTAATGTGAGTTAAGAGAAAAAGAAAATAGACTAGAGCAGGGCGAGCAAGGAATACTCCCTTCATTGGCAATACAGAACTGGAGCGTGCCCGTTTGGAAACACAGCTGAGTAGCTGAGGTATCTGCAGTACTGTGTGGTGACATGACTAGGGTTGTACAGTACACTAGCAGCTCGGCGATGGAAGGTCATGCTTATTATCAGTGGTACCACTGCTTTGTGATTGTAAATAAACTGTACGTAACTAATAAAATAAGCAGTAACTAGAGAAACAAAATAAATTAACAGTAACTAAACATGTTTATTCTACTCGTATTAAATTATAATACTCTTCACTATTCTGCAATAATAATAATAATAATAATAATAATAATAATAATAATAATAGTTGTAGTAATAATAACAATAATAATAAAATTATAGTAAATAAATTACAGCTTTTACATTAAATTTTTGTCAAAGAAAATAACATTATCACAGTTTGTAAATCTAAAACTTTATAAAAAACATAAACGTACCTAGCAAACAGCATATTATAGTGGAAATAATAATTAACGCAAGAGAAACGAATACGTAAATTTTATACACCCCAACAATTTTAAAAATCAGAATACAAAATAATAAACGAAGGGTTCAGAGCCATAGTGGGCCAAGCGTCGTTTATTAAAAACGGAGAAAGCAAGGGTTAAAATTAAGTGAATACCATAGTTTATTGAAGATTGACATCATTTAGTTTGAATGTGTATACTTTATATTACTTGCTATATGTTTCCAATGAATTATGGTGATAACTTCATTTTAACCCTTTTTTGTATGGTTTTAGTAAATGGCGCTTGGCCCACTATGGTTCTGAACCCTTCAAATATATCTTACTGCAAAAGAAAAAAAAAGAAAGAGCACAGATTTATAAAGATCTTAGATTTGTTTTTTTAATCTCTCTTTTAATAATATTTTCAATGGATGGTGTAATGGACTTTGATACAGCAATCCTCTCTACAGCTCTTAACCTACGAAGTTCAATCCGTCACACTTGCTTTTAATTTGTCTTCATTCTTTTCGTTCTCTATATTATGCTTCAGGATCGAACTTTAGGTTGTTCAACACGTTAAATACAAATTGAAATAATACCACTTAGCCTTACGTCCTCACTCAGCACAGTGAGTAAATTCATCTTTTCGTCACTAACGATATCTTTATATTTTTCAGCATGAAACACATCATAATGCCGCTTTTGTTATATTTTTTGCACCTGACATGTTTTACAAATAAGACACTGTCCACTCCCTACTTTGATTCTTAAAAAAGAAAGAATATCAATTTCCTGTCATTGTTAAACTCAGTTCCAGGTTTCTGCTTTGCGACATCCATGGAGATACGTAGTACATACATACTTCATCCCTGATCTGTACGAAGCGAACTGGCTACATTCCCCTTCTCCGCTACCTTACAGAGGGGTAGCAGTCCTTCCCGCGAGGGAACAAACCTGTTTTCATTTGCCCGTACTGGTAAAACGCTCATACGGGAAGCCAATTGCCAGCCCTGGACTAGAGCATTAATGCAAGAGCTGTGACACGGTGTCGAGGAACTTTGAAGATCCGAGTGTGCGCAAGAAGCGGCATAAGTAGCATCGATGTTCAAGTGATTATATTTTGTAAACAAGGAAAAAGCGAAACGAACGACTATCACCACGTGTCTTAACGAACGAAAATAGCTTAAATATACATTTTCAATTAAATTCATGCACCATGACCTGTGACGGTTCCCTTGCCAGTATATTACTTCAAAATGTATTACTGTACCTACTGAAAATAAGGAAAGGATTTCTGTATTCGTGATGATAATCCTCCTTTTCACCAGTTTTAATAAAAACAACACTAAAGTTGTAGTAATCTATTGAATTAGATAATGACATTACCGTAATTTCACACAACTATGGTCCTAAGCCACAACTATGGTCCAAATACACGCGCTCACGAAAACAGTGATATCTCAGTTCCTAGTGACAGTTAGTGATTATTTAAATACTAAAGCATAGAGCATAGATATAGTAATATTGTGAGGGTTATGAAACGCATCCTGTCTGCCATGTTTTGTCGCTAGTCAACTGTCAATTGGAGTTAGGTTTTGCATGTTACCTCGTCCACTGGAAACTTTCTCTGCCATCAGTTACCACAACAAGAATTTCTGTGTTCTTGATGGTCTATATGACAGGTAATTTAGTATTTACATACATTTAACGAATATTTTTACAGTTGCATATGTATTTTCATATTTATTGGAAGAATAATAAAAAAATGGTACTTGGAGTTCAACTATGGTCCTATCATTTTTGTGGACCATAGTTGTGTTCCGACTTCTGGTTTCGGTTATTACATTACAGAATGTTTTTATAGCTTCTGATGGTGCCACCTAATAAAAGTTTTAGTAGAAAGTTGGTAGGAAGGTCCTATAAGCTATATGATGACAGAAGTATGGATCTTTGTATAAAAGATATCACCAACAAGGTACTGACGCAGCGGGAAGCCACAGAAAAGTACAAAATACCTCGTAGTTCTATAATACCTAAATCGAGAGCACTGCATGAAAATAAACTAAACTCACCTGATCGACAATGGTTCTTCTTGTCTTCAGAAACAAAAAAAAAGCATTCATGCATTCGTCGAACATGCTATATCCATGTCCAATCTTGGATTTCTGATAACGTTATTCTACTTCAGGTGTAATGTGAAAATGTACCTGGATAGCCAAGACCGCAAAGTACCAGCATTCACTAAGAATCTACCTGGAAGACGTTGGGCAAAATGCTTTTCAGAACGTCACAAGAATGAATTATCACAGGTTTTGCAGTCTCCAAATGTGACCGATCTGATGCAATCACTAAACAGAACTTGTTTTCGAAATTGAAATACCATTGGTGGCAAATACTTGACGAGTGAAAAGGGACACCAGATGGAAGAAGCATGCCAACAGATTCCAAAAATGTATTTCCTCCATTGTTAAATAAGCTCTGGAATAAAGTTACTGTATTCCGATATCGCAAGCAAATTTGTGCAGTTGGATTCAGGAAAGTTGGAATCTTTCCTCTTTGTGCAGTTGAAGTTCTAGGAAGTGTGCCATCATGTTCTAATCCTAACGTCAGAAACCCAGAAGGAAGTGCTGTTTCAGACACATTCATAAAATATAAAGAAATGACAACGAATCAAGCAATAGAACAGGGAACATCATAAAGAGGAGAACGAAGAAACTTGATGTTGAGTCAGGTAAAAGTATTTCAGCAGCAGATATTGAAAATTTTGAATTACCATCTACCTCCAAAATTGCAATTTGCTCAAGCAGAAACAAAGGTTACTGCAAGGGAAAGGCAGTAGAGAGTTCTACCGTGAAAGATGGAGATGGATATTCCTTGGCATCAGATCTTCATTGAATTTGTCAGACATTGAAGAGACCTTCGAAGATACTTCAAACCATCCTTAAAAGATATTAAACGATGTATCAGTAAGCCAAAGTAGCGAAGTACGAAAAGGAAGTTTTTCCATGTGCCTGAACTTGAAGGTCTATGGAATTAAACAAAAAATTAACCAACTGATTATGTATCTGTTTGAGAATGTTTGATTTTGATTAAGAATGGTTGTCTTATTTTTTATTTATTTATTTATTTATTTATTTATTTATTTATTTGGTTTTATATTCATTTCATTATTTGATACAAATTGTATTTTTCTTAAAGAAACAGCGGTTATGTTAAAATTAAGAAATAAATAATTTTTCTCACTGTCTTCTGCAAAATCTGTATTTTATATTAAAAATTATTGACTGCTGTATGACACAGTTGCAAAACATTCTCTCAACTGTAGTCCATGAGCGATTTATATTAGGATATATTCAATGGACTATAGTTGTGACTTCATAACACAACTATAGTCCACAGTTTATGAAAAGATGTTCCATGTACCAACTACATTTCGAATGACAAAAGTGTTTGATATTAATTCCTGACCTTTGTAAAGTTGATATCAACAAAAAAAATTCTTCTAATAGTTTTATTTTGTAAATTACATTGAGAAATCTAAAAAGTGATGAGATATTGGACCATAGTTGTGTGAAATTGCGGTACTCTTAACAGAATTCGTGACATTTATAATTTCTTGTGTACACCCGTCATTTTTATTTTCTTAATTTAGTTTGTTACACTTAACAACGCTATATGAGCTACTAGATTCTAGATTATTTAACTTCTATGGAATTGACGACAGCGAAAACACTCGAGCGCAACTCCGAATCAGCAAGCAAACGCGCCTGCCTCCTGAGCTACATATGAAATTAAAGACTTTGCACAATTTGCGCACTATATTCTGTATGTTGATATGGGTCTAGCAATGCTATCGCAATAATGAGAGTCGATGCAAGTATAACTCCAAGGGCATAAACAAATCTTTCAGAGTTTTGAAACTACCTCTAATTTTGATGCGCGTCTTGTGACTGTGCTCCTTGCAAAGCTGTATCGCCATAAGTTGCTTATTTTACCATACTTACAGGGTGAAAGTAATATAATTGTGTAGATTGAAGGAGGCAATGGAATATATTAAAATAAATTAAAAAAATCCTATTTATGCGTTATTTAATTAAGAGCATGGTTAATCAAAAAATTAGGCTGAAATTCTGCGTAGTTTGGCAACAGCGCATCGACCGCTCACCTACGAGCATACACATGAACTAGGTCTGTATACCAGCATTTCGTCCCTTGTCACTCCAGTAGGGTTGCGAGACTTCCTAATGACAGAAAATTACGATATGCGTTAATATTATATTTAATTTGCAAGAAAACCGTCCATTTTATTTAAAAACTACAAAGGGATCAATCATTCTTTATCACTTTCTGCAGAAACAGTGTCAGCACTTGGGGAAATTTTTTCCTTTCTCCCCAGAAAACAATTCATTTGGAACTAATATGATATTAGAATACTTTTGTTGTAATCTATCCTAGGAATAAACTGTTAAAACCTGCAGTTATATATTATTTCCACTCTGTATATTTAATGAAGTCCTTCGTCTTGGCTCCGAGGATACCGTTTGCGCTTCCCATCCAAGCGGTCCGTAGTGGGCAATGGAAAAGATTTATCTCCGTTCATAGTACTGGAAGTTTTTTTCCTTGTCATGTACTGTCATGTGATGTCTCAGCGGTGGCCCTGTGCCATGTTGACTACACGACCAGGAAGACCCGCAGTTTCTGCCTCTAAAATTGGTCGTATTATACATACAGGGTGATTCACGAGGATTTACCGTCCTTTACGGAGCTTATTTCCGAAGACATTCTGAGCAAAAAATGTCATATAAACATGGGTCCTATTCTCAATATTTACAGAGTTACGTTTCGTTATTGCAACGCATTGCTGTGAACGCGTGATCTTGGTCAGCGTGCAGTCAACAGCCAGCGCGAGCGCTACGGAAATCAAAGATAGCCGTATGCAGAAGCGTGAGGCCGAGTGCACTCAAGTGGACGGCGACATTAAAAAAAAAAAATGTTGTAAACTCTCCAAGACTGTAAATTAGGATGCAAAATTGAACTGCAAATAATTAAGTCGGTGGAAGTGGTGTGATTTGTAATAATTGTTGTGATAAGTGCGTAAGAATAATGTAATTTTCTAGTTAAAAATAGAAAAAGATGTCTGTACGAAGCAACTAATGAGTTCACAGCACATTTTTAGCTTCACAATACTTGTCAATTAAAGAAATGATATTTCTAATTTGTTCATTCTCTATTTGTATTACTTTACCTTCAAACTAAAGAAAAAACGTATTTTACAAACAACTTTAAATTAGTGTAACTCTGAAAATATTGAGAATAGGACCCATGTTTATATGACACTTTTTGCTCAAAATTTCTTCAGAAATAAGCTCAGCATAGAACGGTAAATCCTCGTGAATCACTCTGTATGTACACTTCTTTACACCGCATTGCATCATGAGTCTATAAGAAAGGATGAGGTATGACATGACAAAGAAAGCAAGGAAGCGTAGGCTATTTTACTTATGCAAATGTACAATAAAGAGTTGACAACGTAGCTCTGCTGAGCCCAGCTTGTTTATAGTGCAAGATATTGTTTCTGCAGCTTTAAATAAGAAAGAGAAACACAGCTCGAACAGTTTTGCAACGTGATAACAGCCATCTGAGGACAACACCGTTGTCGAGAACGTTCTATTGCTCGGACGCCACTGTCACGACTTCCTCAGAAGTCACACAACACCACTGATCAGATTGGCTAACATTAAAATGCTACGGCTGACAATTCAAGCGCTCAATTATAGCCTTTCCGTGATATTACCTGCTCCTGCAGTTCCTCCCCACTCACTGTTCCGATTGGCTGCATCCGAGATTTAATTCGATTCGCCTCCCCGCCAGTAAGGGATGGAAGCCTGCATATCGCATCAACAACAAAATGTAATTTGCTAGGTAGTGGCACACGCTAAAAGCCGACCCGTCGAGATAATTGTGTGCAGTTTTATTAAATATTTGTTTGAGGGTGAAACACCTGCTTGACGAGGGGAGTGAGGACACACACCTCCACGTGATCACGCACGATCATGGTCAGGTTTCTATTTCCCTTACCTTGATCCCAGGGCGGGGCTGAAACGATAAGTAGAGGAATAATTCAATTACGAGAGAGAACAGTGTAATGCGACCATCATTGTTGTTGACAGGAGAATAGAAAGAATTCCAATATGAGGGGAAATAGGCCTAAAATGCACCATTATTAACTACTATCACTGTTTATTACTTTTTGAGGATACTTCAACTAAATAAAATAGAGGATGGTAAGCTACTTTATGAAATAGACTGCTTAAATACTTGAGAATTCTTATTTTATTTGTTCTAAGATAATCACTAGGATGCAATCAATTGGAGAATTTATTCACAGGTAACGAAGCCGATATCAGTAAAAGTATGCATGCGCCCTTCACATGAAAGTTTATAGTTTCTGGTCAGTCTTCTTCAAAACTTTTACTAAGTCACCTATGTTTCAGTAAAAAGTGTTCATTTTAAACGAAATTAAAATCGGGATCCTACAAAAAATAATTACAAACTGTCACGCTTTGAAAATGTCTAGCTGTTTGCTGGGTCATTTCCAAAATTTGTATAACAAATGGACGATTGAGAACGTTAAAATTAAAGTACTATTTAGTGCATATTCTGCATGTATTAATATAGTGCAATGTTTCTGCCATAGTAATCAGCCACTGTACACTCACCTTGCTTTACAGCATTCTCTACAAGTATCAATGAATCTTTGATGACACGACTAAATGTCAGGTGTGTTACAGGACAAGACAATGGATCTTTTATAGAAATAGAATTCCTTTATTTTTATATCAGATATTCTTTAAACAGTGCATGGGTCCTAGAATAGTAACAGAAATAACTTCAGATCAAAAATGAACAAATATTTTAAATATCTTAATATAAAATCTTTTACCTAATATAAATATAATAACTTCTTCAGTAACTAACAGATAACCATTCCTTCAGTATTATTATCTTAGTAGATTGCCTTTAAGGCGAAGATATTTGAGCCTTAGTTTATTTAATGATACATAATTAGAAAAAAATTAAAGCACTGTTTTGTATGTGTAACAGATATGACATGGAATAACAGATCTGACAGGTAACAGACATGACAAAGCAAACATAAACATGTGCTAACCTAAAATTTTTTTGCTTAAAAATCTTCAAAATAGCAACTTAACTATTGCACATGTGTACTATTATGTCCTATGTTGTTATTTGTGGAAAACATAACACCAACAGATCTGACAAGAGTAAAAATGCACGCTTAGACTAAAACACAAGATAAGAGATGACACACAACTCGCCAAATCAAAATTGGGCCAACATAGCAGCACAATCAAGATGGCTCTTTGTGCATCATCCTGGCTTGTGCTGACATCTATGGGATTTCTTTTTCAACTGTGTATCCATAGGCACAGAATGGTGTAACAGACCTGACTGATTTACTGGACTAGAGTAATTATTATTCAATCATATGTAAGGAAATATAAGCTCAGACATAAATGAGGAAGTTTTGATAATATCAAATGTTTCTTTAATTTTTTTCTCAATTACATTATTAAACAAATCTTTATCTAGACAATCATGCTCCATTGTAAATACTTAACTAGTATGGACACGGCATTTTAGCTGTTACTATGAGAATTTTATTTTATTCTCACAAAATATTTCACATATAGGATTCTTGTCACGTTTACTACATTAGTATTGAAACTATTCACTATTAGGAATTTATATCTCTGTCGTTATAAATGCAATAATGAGAAGAGTATGAATTGATGGGCGTCATTTGATATACAAATTCTGCAAATGACCCTGCTACGAAAAATGTATAGCTAAGAGTACGTCAAGAGTTCCTTGAAACTCAAAACAATTGTACATAAGTAATTTTATAATTCATTTACAATAGTTATTTATGCAATAAGTGAATAATCTTGATGATTATGACATGAGTGAATTTTCACGAATGTCATAATAAGATTATCAATGAGCTGGATACAACAGTTTATGGCATCTTATCATTATAAATTATTGTAGCAAATAAATTATAAAATAGGAATCCATAACTGACAGTCTTCATAATATGTTGGTATCGATTAGTTGGGCCTGGCATTGACACTGAATAAAGAGAATGTATGATCTTGCAGGTTATGTTACAGATTTTCCTTTATTTTGTTAATATAGTTTCTCTGAACTATGGAATTGTTTTATGTGATATTACAAAAGTGATAAAAAAAATTGTTAAATATTGGAAATAAATGTCCTGTCCTCTTCTGTCCTGCATTTAATTTCTTGTTACGTCGCGCGTACAAGCGATAAGCAAGATAGCAAGCGTTCCGGTATTGCGTCATAGCGAGTACATCATTGCTTTTATTGGCACGCGTGCTATAATAAAGCGATTATGCACAATATCGGATGTAGTAACAACCTGTTTATAATACTAGGATGGCACAAAACAAATTAATCTCTCATTGATGCTAAAAGTAGATTATTTTATTCCTTAGTGTAATAGAGTTCGAGAGTTAGGGGAGATCGGGGCAAGTTCGGCATTAGGGGCAACTTCGTCATAGCATTTGTTTCGAAGACCTGAGCAAATAAGGGCTTGTTCAGAGGGTAGTGTATTGAGAAAACATGGCCTCTTGTTGTGAATAACGCTTGTGTGGTATGGAGAGATAGTTGCAGATCTGACAGGTAAATATATTTTTTTAACTCATGGCTTATTGTAATTATGATATTGAATGTCTTAAAGAACCCGTAACGATAACATTGACGATATTAGTGAGTGGCATCATTATTTAGGACGACTAAATCTGTATCAGACTATGAGCTTGGCAAGCTGGTTGCAAGGGTACTGATTAATAATTTTTTTTCAGCCACCGACGTGGCTCAGTCGGTTAAGGCGCTTGCCTGCCGGTCTGAAGTTGCGTTGGGGTGCGGGTTCGATCCCCGCTTGGGCTGATTACCTGGTTGGGTTTTTTTCGAGGTTTTCCCCAACCGTAATGGGAATGCAAGGTAATCTATGGCGAATCCTCGGCCTCATCTCGCTATCACCAATTTCATCGACGCTAAATAACCTAGTAGTTGATACAGAGTCGTTAAATAACCAACTAAAATTAAAAAAAAAAAATAATAATTTTTTTCTTGCCAATTGGGGCAACTCGGCAGGAAGCTGCCGATCTTGCCCTATGGAAAAGAGGAAGAGGATAGTGTTTCTGTATTGTTTGTTAACTATATAAAATAACTAATTGTAACATTTAAAGTAATTTAAAGCAATTATTCGAAGGTCACTCCAAAAGTAATGCACAATATTTGAAAATTACATTTTATCCTATAGCTAAACTATTTTCACAGAACGTAGATACATCCTTTAGGAACAAAATGTCATCTTTCCACATAATCCCTGTTCTTTTCAACTGCCTTACTCCACATTAGAACAAGGGCCTGTATATCTACACGATAAAAGTCTGAACCACCACGTTTGAGCCACTCTTTAGCGGAATGCACGAGGGAGTCGTCATCTTCAAAACTCGTTCCGCGAAGAGATTCCTTCAGTTTACCAAAGAGATGATAATCGCATGGTTCCAGATCAGGACTGTAAGGCGGATGTTTCAGGGTTTGCTCATCCAAGTTTTCTGATCTAGTCTGTGATCTTGTGACTGACATGTGACCGTGCGTTGTCGTGCAATACCAGAACATCCTGCTTCTCCCGATGTGGTCGAACACGGCTCCGTCGAGCTTGAAGTTTCTTGACAGTTGCCACATACACGTCAGAATTAATGGTGGTTCCATGTGGCATGATGTCCACAAGCAAGAGCCCTTCTGAATTGTAAAACACAGTAGCCATAACTTTTTCTGCTGAAGGCGCAGTTTTGAATTTCTTTTTCTTTGGTAATTAGCATGATGCCACTCCATTGTCTGCCTCTTTGTCTCCGGTTGAAAATGGTGGCGCCATGTTTCATCTCCTTTCACAATTCTTGCAAGAAAGTCATCTCCACCATTCTCATACTTGTCCAAAAGTTCCCTGAACACTATTTTTCGGGTTCGTTTGTGGGCTTTCGTCAACATCCTCGGAACCCACCTGGCACAAACCTTGGAGTGACAATTCTTTCACTGTTACTCGTTTGTCAACCACAACCATGTTGTCAAAACGCTGCACATTATCAGGACTTCGTGCAGTGCAGGATCTGCCGCTGCGAGGAGTATCCCGAATATTGGCTTGTCCTCTTTCACCAGATAATCTGCTTGCCCACCGACTAACCGTACTGCAATCGACAGCTGCATCTCCATACACCTTTTTCAACCTCTTGTGCATTTTTCTCACAGTCTTGTTTTCACAGCACAGGAACTCGATAACAGCACGTTGCTTCTGACGAATGTCAAGTACAGCAACCATCTTGAAGGAGTGCTATCATGGAGTCACTAACGAGAACGACTTAAATTAAAAATGAATACAAAAATACAAACGGGAAGGTCGTATCTATGGACTCCATAAATTGCAAAGGTGTAGAATAAAAAATAAATTTAAAAAATGTTCTGTATTCCTTTTTAGAGTGACCCTCGTACAGTACACTTTAGTTGCCTATTTATTATCACTTAAATGGTTCTAAATTACAAGTGGAAAACTGAAAACAAATATGATCAGGACGCACTCAAGAAAGCTCTATGTGAACATAATAAGAGAAGATAAGCCTGACATCTGCCGAAAAAATTATGGAGTGCCATGAATTACACTTCAGTATTCGCTGAAAGTAGATCTTTCAGCACCAGGTGTATAAAATAAAGTCAGGTTTAAAAGAGTGTTTGCTTCAGATATTGCTGAAAATTTGAAGCAGCATGCAATCAGTCTGCAGAAAATGTTTTTTTCGGAAAGTCTAGAGTGGAATTTCGAAGATTAGCCTTCGGATTCGCAGAATCCAATTATTTAGAGCATCCTTTCAACACAAACCAGAAGATGTCTGGATCTGCCTGACTTGAGGCTTTCATGAAGTCAAAAAACTGTCTAAACAAAGATTAGCCACACATACGATGGACATATGAACATGTACAGACATGAAAAATTTATTTGGACACTTCGTTTGTGATATGTTCAGATATTAAATTTAGTTCTATGAGAGTTTGTTATGTTGTAAATGAAATCTGAACTCTGATATAAGCTATTTTGTTGAGGATACAAATACTGACGAAGTTGCCCCAGAGTGCGGGGCAACTTCGGCAAATGTAGCGTCTTTAATTTATTTTTCTTTTTAATTCAATGCTTCACTTTTTTGTAAATTCTGATCCATATACATAATATAAATATATCAAGTGTAATTACCATTAAGATTTTGAAACATAAATTGTCTTTTTAGTTTACTTATGTGAGTGTTTACCTTAACGTGCCGAACTTGTCCCGACTTCCCCTATGTAATTTTCCCGGTTCAAAACACAGATTATTTTGTTAATTTTAAATAGTTCAGAAGTTCAGAAATTTAATTTAATATATGCTTTCCGTTTTTTTAAGATGAGAAAAACACAGAAAACGAACACCGAAAAAAACAACTTAAATGAAGTTCCAGTAATACTGTGAAGAAAAGTATGTTGCCCACTACGAAGTGTAAATTTTGTGCTCATAATGAAAAATATTTTCCTATGAACTACAGACGAGTAATTTTAGAAACTAGACACAACAAAGAATCAAAATAAAGAACCTAAACCTCAAAATCTATAATTTTGACTATCACTATCATTTCTAGGGTGCATGAATAACTCTAATACGGGATACCACAGGTTTGAACAAGTTCTTCAAGGAACAAGTAATTCCTTATGATAATTATAATATCGAGAAACAACGTAGCAGTGGAGTGTACTATCGTGTAATAGTTTCGCTGTGTTCTGTACTCGCAGAATGTACTGCAATATTGGTCGGTTAGAAGAACAAAAACATAATATGGCATTAATAAATAAAAGCAAAATTAATTACTTGTACTGTACGGTCAAGCGTTCAGCCTCATTGAACTGTCCTACGTTATTCTTGAAAATCGCAAAGCGCATATAACATCAGATCTGCCAACTTACGAGAAATGAAATGCGGGAGATGGGAATTTAGCAGGTATAGGCCTATCCTTTGTAATAATGACAATGATAATGATGCAAATCAAGATTTCAGGTATAACTCCCTGTAAAGTTGATTTGAATAATTTCGAGGGAAAAATTGTTCCGGAGCCGGGTATCGAACCCGGGACCTTTGGTTTAACGTACCAACGCTCTACCACTGAGCTACTCGGGAACTCTAACCGACACCGATCCAATTTTTCCCTCTATATCCACGGACCTCAAAGTGGGCTGACAACCGTCAAGCAACCAACTTCGAGTGCACACTAACTCCGTGTGACTTAAATTGTGGTTTTCTGTTGACGAACAGTGACGTGTATTATGCAAATCAAGATTTCAGGTATAACTCCCTGTAAAGTTGATTTGAATAATTTCGAGGGAAAAATTGTTCCGGAGCCGGGTATCGAACCCGGGACCTTTGGTTAACAGAAAACCACAATTTAAGTCACACGGAGTTAGTGTGCACCCGAAGTTGGTTGCTTGACGGTTGTCAGCCCACTTTGAGGTCTGTGGATATAGAGGGAAAAATTGGATCGGTGTCGGTTAGAGTTCCCGAGTAGCTCAGTGGTAGAGCGTTGGTACGTTAAACCAAAGGTCCCGGGTTCGATACCCGGCTCCGAAACAATTTTTCCCTCGAAATTATTCAATGATAATGATGATGATCATGATGATGATGATAATAATAACAACAATAAAAATTATTAATAATAATAACAATAATAACAACAATAATAATAATAATAATAATAATAATAATGATAATAACAATAACAATAGCAATACTAATTATAATAACAATGCAACGAAAACAACATGAAACACGAAAATTATGTGATCAGTGATCACCTTTAAATTCCGGAATTATAGTGTCAATCCGGGAGAGCCACATGAGATCTACTTGCAAAAACCACAGCTACGACAGGAGTACAGCTCTCAGTGTGGGTTCAGTGGTTCTGTAGTATGGGAACTCGTATTCAGTAGCTATTGTTTTGCTGCGGGTAGCGCTAAGAATTTTGTCTATAGTCAGGGCTGCTGGATTTGCATAGAATATATACAATATATTTTCAATTACACCATGAGTAAATTAATTGATTCTACACAATTTTTTTTTTTTTTGCACACACTTTATTGGCGTGCAATATTGAGCTATATATCATCATCATAGTCGTAAACATTCCGGCTTCGGCTATTTAGCCTTTTCCGTTTTCAGTAAGTTTTAAAGTTAACCTCGCCATCTTTTCATGGGTTGGCCCACTCCTCTTCTACCGTTAGATTTACTGTATAAGTTACTTAAGTTTTTGTGAAGGGATACGGTTCGATTCCATTGCAATCTGTACAGTATCTATTATTTCAACAATGTTCTGCATTTGCAATATTTGCACGCATGTCATCATTCCTTTTATGATAAAACAAATTGTATCATTAAAGTGTGTCGTAAGAACTTCATTTCAACTGCCTCTATTGTATTTTGCTGTTTCTGGTTAATATCCAGTCTTCTGCTCCGTATAATATTGTAGGTGTGATCATTATTTTAAAGAACTCTATTATTGTTTCCTTTCCGACTCTCCTTAACAGTGTTCCTTTTATTATGCCCAATAGCTGTAGGAATTTAGATATTTTTATTTCCTGATCGTAATTTTTACAATATGAAATATTGCAATATTACCCTATAAATAAACTGAAAACGGATACTTGTTCTTAAGTTGTATCACAGTCTAGTATATACAGTCACGAAGCTTGAGTTCTTGAGGATACTAGGAACAATAGACTGTGCCGGTACTATTTCGCATTGTCTGTGATGAGTCGATAGTAGCAAACCTAGTGATTAGCAACTATCTATGGATGCATATTCCCTACGTATTGAGCTTCGTGACTATATACTAGACTGTGGTTGTATTATTAATTATTATTTTCGCTCGCAAAGTTTATAATTCTCTCAATCTTATAATTCGAGTTTGTTGTTGAGATTTTAAATTTAAATTCTCGAGTTATTTTATTAAATATAAGCATTGCTCTTCGCAAGTTATCTTCAGAACAGATATAATAACTTGGGCGTCCGTAAATACATAATATTTAGGATTATTATTCGCAAAAAGTTAGTTTTTTAGTTGTGGTTCCCATCTTCTCACAACTTCGTCAGTATAAAAGTTAAATAAAGTGAGTGATAAAGGACACCCTTGTCCTATCTCTCTTGTGATTTATTTATATGATTCATTAATTCATTTGGCATTATTCATTTTGATTACAGTATTCATATTAGGGTAAACTAGGGTCTGTTGGACAGTCGGGCATGTTGGACACTCCGTACTTTAACGTGTTACCACGCCACTTGTGGGCACCACATTCAGCTAGAAGTCAATGACGGAAGTAGGCACGAGTGGGGCTACTTCCGTCATTGACTTCTATCAGAATGTGGTACCCACAAGTGGCTTGGTAATAGGGGCTACTTCCGTCATTGACTTCTATCAGAATGTGGTACCCACAAGTGGCTTGGTAACATGTTAAAGTACGGAGTGTCCAACATGCCCGACTGTCCAACAGACCCTAGTTTACCCTATATAGGATTTCAACTGCCAGTATTAAACGTTTTCGTAGACCTCTATTTTTCATTATGTCCCATAACTTTATTCGACACACACTGTCAAATGCCATTTCTAAAACTACAAAGGTCATAAATGTAGATATATATTATATTATATTATATTATATTATATTATATTATATTATATTATATTATATTATATTATATTATATTATATTATATTATATTATATTATATTATATTATATTATATTATATTATATTATATTATATTATATTATATTGTATTGTATTGTATTGTATTGTATTGTATTGTATTGTATTATATTATATTATATTATATTATATTATATTATATTATATTATATTATATTATATTATATTATATTATATGTTTTATATTCTTTCGCAGGGCCTGATTTAAAATTTCAGAGGCCCAGAGCATAATTTTCTTCATGAGGCCCTTTCTTTTCATATATGACTAAGCCTGTTTCATTTTATTCTAAATTCTGTCACCTTCTCCTTTCACCACGTTTTTAATTCTCTATTTTGAGGAGGATTAAAAATAAAGTGATCCCATAAGGTATCAGTGATTAAATGTTGCCCCAAGACAGGGTCAGAGCTGATTGTATTGGTTGTAGCACCTGTGAGTAATTTAGAAGTTCAAAGGAATGTTCATTTTTCCTAGATTCTGGTTTAGGTCTATACAAAAAATACCTTGACTCTCCATAATTTAGTAGATGTGTTGGATTGTTGTCTCTGTATGTCAACATCTTCATTAGTCTATGTTAAAATATTCTTAACTCTTTGAAACTGGAGGTCTCTGTGTGTAAAGGAGAGTTACTGTTAGCAACATCTGAAGAAACATATTTGCTCAGTGATCAGCATTGTTTTTCTTGAATTTCAATATCTTTCCGTTTTCTTTTATGGCACCTAACTCAAACTTGCTTGGGAATTCCATTTTTAATTTTGGATATTCCTATAAAAAATTATTTAACACTACCACTACACACCGATAATAGTCCTATATTAACAAAAAATAGGTAACCTGTCAGGAACACCAGCACTAACACTTCGTTTAACATTCAATACAGTGAGAACTGACAGTGTTGTTGACTTTGGCTGCTGAATTAATTAATTGCTTAAATAGGCCTACTGTTACACTGTTACAATTTGAATAATCTGTACCGTACAAGGTAGCTAACTTTTACAAGTTGAACACATTAAACTCTGCAATCAGCTTATTACTCTAAACTTAAAATAATGAAGTGATTTTTGTGCGTTTTCTAACACCATTAATTATGTAATTGCTTATTTCCTCAATTCTGATTTCAGTTGGCAGAGTTGTTGTCTATTTTATTTGCATAATTCATTTAAAGAACGTTTGTTCCTTGATTTTGAGGCCCCCAGAACCATGAGACTTTGAGCATAGGCACCATAGGCTCCTGCCTAAATCAGGCCCTGTTCTTTCGTAATCCATTTTGTTCTTCTAGAAGTAGAGTTTCTGAAATTGATGTTAATCTTTTATTAATGACATCTATATCTAGCGCAACAATTTTACTTAACGTTGAGAGAGGTACTCCTGTCGCACCTATGGTTTTTGCAAGTGGATCGTGGCAATGTTCTCGTTCTTCCTTAAAATATTTATATCCTCCCGAGTCATGAGATATTTTTTTTTCAAACAAATTTACAGGACATAAACATTTTGTGTTGATAACGCAGTTTTTAGGTCACTATTTCTCTACAATACTTGCCCATGTACGAACTGAGGCCTGACGTTGTGAAAGCATATAACACAACCAAGTTCTGCTATTTTCTGGTCTTGTATAGTAACGCTAACAACCTCCCTAATAGCGCTGGCTGACATCACACAATCACGTTTTCACGTTTCGACGCAGCAACACAAACTTTCGTTTTAAAACAAACGTCTGTTACTTCATCGCGGGGACGTATTGTTACGTCACGTGCGGGCATGACAATGGGGTTGCCCGGAGACAGACACCGCTTTAATCACGTTAATGGCGTTCAGAAGGGATGAGATTGGGGGAGTCTGACGACAAGAGAAGAAGGTTGAAATATATACACTCTTTCAAACACACATCGCATTTATATTCTTGTAGAGAATTAGTAAACAAGCTTTCCGCTCAGGTGTTGACAGTTATTGATGGCATTCTTACTGAACTGTTGGTATCCCCAGCTTCAGTCATAAGTAATATGTACAACTGTTAAAATTTACTTAGGTTTGCCACATAAATTTTATTCTTAAACTAAATAAGATTTGAGAAAATGCGATGCAGTTAATATGATATTTTTCTTTCTAAAACTTTAAAATATACAGGAGTTTATATTTTAATGACTAAACATCGGATTTTTAGGCACTAAAAATTGCAGTTTTAGGCGCCTAAAATAAGCTCAAAATTTGTAAAATTAGGCTATATTTTAATGAAAATAGGCATTTTAGGCACATCAAGGTATCATACTTATTTCTTTCACTGAAATTTTTAGTTATACACTAAAATACGCACAAAAAAAGTATGTTTAAACATTAAAAAAGAATACTATATTATATTTATAAACAGAGCTGCACAAATTTAATATATTGAAACTAATGAAATAATGATTATTGATATCAATATTACTTATTTTAAGTTATTGAAATTCAGTTACATGCTCAGACTTTATTATAATTATCTGCACAGTACACCACCAGAATTTTTTCTAAATTCTCCACAGTTAACTTTTGCCTTTTGTCACTGAGAATCATTTTGAAAGCAGAAAAACTTCTTTCAACCGAAACTGATGTGAGAGGCGCAAATTTTAAATTAGGTACAATAGAAATATCAATACATACAGGAACATTTACACTTTCCCCCGATATCACTCTTGATACTTTTTCCAACAATGAAAATCCTACATTCTTATTTAATACGTTGTCACACTTATTTTTAACTTTTTTCCCAGTTTCGCCCAAAGCAGAATGTATGTTCACTTGAGCTTCCTTTACTATTGCTATTTGGCTACAAAGAGATTGTTTTTCACGTTCTAATTGTTCAATGCTTGCAGGTATGAAAGAAAAGTTTGATGTTATGTAGGCAATATCGTTTTTCACTCGTGTGTCATTCAGACAATCTTTCACTGCTTTCACACACGCTGCACTATCAGTTTCAGGTAATTTATCAATAACTGTGACCACTTCTTTAAAATACTTAGAATAATACACCACTGACTGAATCCAGGTTACCCATCGTATAACAACCGGCTGAGGTGGGAGTGGGATATCTGGAAAGTTCTCTCTGAATATTGAAATCCTGGATGGGGCTTTACAAAAACATTTTTTTTGTGTTAGAAATAAACGAATTGACAAGAGGAAATTTATTCGGATTGTTTCAGAAACCCTGTGAAGGCCATGTGCTAGACAGGTTACATGCGTGAGGTTAGGATAAAATGTTTTAAGAAGTGGAGCTGCAGCAACCATGTATGAGGCAGCATCAGTACAAAACAACAGAACTTTAGAATCGTCTATATTACCTGAGTATAAAGACTGTATGCCTTTATTTACAAAATAAGCAATGGCTTGGCTATTCACTTTCGAAAGTTCCTTAACACATACGAGGTGTGGAATCGAAGGTCCATCAGGACTAAGTTTTCCTACTACCATATTTGCTATATACCTATTCATAGGATCTGAGGTTTCATCCACAGAGACCCATATGTAAGAATCACCTATATCCTCCCGAATGGAAGCTAAAGTTTCATTGTATATTCTGTCTAAGTAATTTTTTCGACTCAGATGGGATATTTTGTTTGCAGTATTTTTGTAAAAACTGTCTTAAAACCGGATTTTCAATTGCATTCCAGGGAATGTTAGCAGCAACAAACGTTCTGGTTAAATCAGCATAGAAATTGCTGCTGAGATTGGATGAAGTAGGCTGTGTTAGTAAAGTTTGTTGCAGTTGATTTTTCTGCTGAGCTTTAGCCTTATGAGCCGTTCCTTGCACATGCTGCTTTAGGTGGCACTTCTTTTCTTGCGAAATCTAAAAATGTAAAGTAAACTGAATTAAAATAAAATCCTAATTGTTGTATTGCCGTATTTCTATCACAAAGTTAGTGGCTTCGAACAATCAAAATTTTAATGACCTGCAAATACTTTAACTATCGGAATTTAAAAGGTTAAAGTGTAGTGGTCTTAAAAAAAATTATACCTCAGGATAGCTCAGTCAATGTATAAATATTATAGGCCTACTCATTAAAATTAATAGAATTTATATATTTCAACTATTGTTACATACCTGTTTGCTACAAATCTTGCAGAATATTATTTTTCCATCATAAGAGAATTCTGAATATTCTGTTAGCCATTGCCGGATCAATGTAGATTTTACACTTATATTTTTCGGCATTATCGCATTAAACTTCACAGGAAAACGTCCTACCGCTCAAAACTTCTCAACACAAATAAGGTGAGGGAAAGAGCAACTGTTAACGAGCATTCAAATGAACCGTTGTTATTGAGATTCAATTGGACAAAAATACAAATTTCCACTTATTGTTGCATTTCCTGGTAGTGTTAACACTAGGAGGGCCATTCTTTTAAATATTTTGTAACGGTTTACCCTACCAATTCGCAGTTTTACGACTTTTCATAAATATTTCAAAAACACTCTTTCTCCAAAAATTGTGATTTTATGACACTCTGAAGGGCAGTACAGCTAATCGGTTTCAGACCGAAAACAGTCATTTTTATAGCATAGTATATCTCTGAATCGGTAGCAGCACATGTTGTGATTGTTGCCTGCTTCAAAACTAAGGTTGGTTCTTTGTCGGCATTTATGCCTCCAAACATGTTAAATTCGGTGAAATCTATTGCGAGTGTCGTGAGATTCAAAACATTTTGTTTCCTTTATCAATGGTTTCATGGCCGGTGTGAAGCAAACTTTCCACTTTTTAAACGCCTTAAATTTCGCAGTGAATGCATGTATAAATTATAAAAAGTAAGAGTAAAATGCGAAACTTTACAGTGAATTAGGCATTTTTAGGCGAATATTAACAAATTAGGCTCTAATAACCGTTTTAGGGCATTTTAGGGCACTATAAAACTCTTTGAATACATTTCAATTTCCATGAAACACAAATATTAATAATTATTTTTACTTTTCTCCTAAAGAAACAAAATAGGCATTTGCCCTAGAATCCGATGTCTGTTAATGACCCAGAGGATTGGTATAAACTAAAAAGTTTGTGAAAGTTCCAGTTGACTTTAATATGGTAATGTTATGTATACATGTATTTGGCGTCTGTATGTAGACGCCAAATACATACAGGCCTACATCATTATCATTAAAATAGCCAAAACATATTTTGGGAATCTCTGAATATCTGTTATAGGTTAAGTATTTAAATAGATTTTAAAATGATAATTATACTAATATGAGACAATTTGTCGCCTGAAAAACGTTATTAGACGTGAATACAATATTCTTGTAGGCCTATCTGTGTATTTTATATGACTTTAGATATGATGATGTAATCTACAGCACTTAAGCCATATAGTTTAAATGAAGCTCAATATCTTACTTATTGATTTATTAAAGAATGTCTCTCGTGTGAAATCGATGAAACGAAAGCGTATTTTCTTATTTTGGTGCATGACTTTATTTATGGATTTATTTTTTTGTTCAACGCCAGAGCCTTAACTTGTCGCTATTCGCTTATACTTCTTGAAAGGCTCACAGAAGTCGCTATTGTTGAAAAGCGTAGACAACTTAGTTCGTCAGAGACTATCCAGAGTGCACTAGGGGCGGTGGGTTCACATTACACTCGTGATTAATTACTGTGGACAATTGGCATGTCACAGGGGAATCGGAGTACCTGAGAAAACCCCTGTGTTGTCTTGACTACGGACTCGTCCAACACAAGATACAATAGGGTTTAGCGGTATTTCAGCCCGGGTCCCCTGACCTATAACCCAACGTTCTAGCACCGTGGCAGTCTTATTTATGGACATACTTTTGTTTTTACTCGTATATATGATTTAAGTGGTAGTTGAAGATATTAAACTAGAAACAATACACTTGCAACATGAGAAAGTAACTGAATTGCGTAATGCATAAAACAGAAATGGGAAGATATGCAACATATTCATGTGACTCTGCTTCCTATGATCACATTATAATCATTATTAGAGACCGGATTTAAAGGCAATCCCTTTTTTTATTTCAACACGAAACATGAAATAATTAATTACGATGTTCAAAACTATCTTCCGCCGACCAAATTATGTGGTTTTGACTTCCCTTCCCCCCCCCTTTTTAGTCCATATTCCCTTTTCCCTCTTTTTAAAAGCATCTCTCATTTTGGTCCTTTTTTGACAGAATATCGCAAACATTTAGATAATTGTCCTATTTTTTTTTCTGATAGGCCTATAACTTCCTGAGCAAGCGAAAATAAATATTGTTCTTCTTCTGATTCCAGACATTGAATAACTAATAAAGTGTGCTGATTTAGAGTTCGGGATAAAAATAAAATTTTCACCTCTGGTTTCAGTTGATGTTGAGCGGTCATTTTCTGTTTATAAAGACACTCTGCATTCAAAGAGGCAGAATCATATTGAAACATATTGAAATGTTGAATTTGATCAAATACAACACTTTCCTTATGTTGTGAAGCGATAAATAGGCTATAAGCTTGTGTATGCTATGTGTATCCATGAATGTGCTGAAGTGTGTTTTCAATTAAAATAGCACCCTTTTGAGGGAGTAATATAGTCCTTTCTGAAGTCCTTTTTTGACTATATCAAATACAACACTTTATTTATGTTGTGAAGAGATAAATGTAAGATTGTGTGTGCCACGTATATCCATGAATGTGCTGAAGTGTGTTTTGGAGAATAATATAGTCCTTTTTCAAGTCCTTTTTTTTTTTGGCTATAACTTTCCCTTTTTTGTCCTTTTTTGGTGAAAAATTTTCCCTTTAAAATCCGGTCTCTAATCATTATGATTGACGTTTTCAACATTAAGCTCTTTTCTAACATTTTCCGCGGACTAACTTATAGCTCGAGACTATGGAATATTTTAATAGAGTCAAATCTCAGTAAAGAATATGAAATAAATAGCGACCACATTCAGCAAATGCAGGGGTCACTCAGCTAAGAGTATGGTGATTAAATTTCAAATACTGTTTACAAATAAAATGAAGGATCCTTGAAGATTCTTAGCTCCTCTTATTTTCTTGGCCTTCACATCAAGTTTGGACAGTCGTCATTGGCCTTGTCCGTGGAAACGTGCCCGTATCTTGATCCTGTTTGATCCCGAGTCTTTCAGCAACCTTCATTCATATAATGGAGGGTCAGTCTATTCTTTCTCTGTATCCCTACGTCTCATTTCCGATGGCTGCGGACAGAAAAGCGAGAGAGTGAGGGGGAAGTATCAACAATGAAGATGCCATCAGCGTACGGATTCATCGGAAAACCATCCATTGTCCTCTATAAGGTTATATAGCCTGCAGATTTATTTTCAAAATGCCTCTTTATTACGCAGAATTGCACAATCTACAGTTGATCTTGGTTACTGAAATCTATTAAGTCTAATCCACTATCAGTAGATGTCTTCGCTCGATTTTAAGCAGAGCAAAATTCGCGCATGAAACTAGTGAGTCAGTACGCTATTGTGTGATATTTCTACGAATATCCACAAAGCAAGGCTTTAAGATAGAAGTAATTCAATTAATTATAAATATAATACATAATCATTGTTCAAAATAAAAATGTTTCAAAGCAAATAGGACAATGAAACATTTCTCAACAGCAATACTTTAAGGTTAGTTTACATGACGACACTAGGTTTCAGAACTAATTTAATGATACTAATTTCATGAAAGTAATTACTCAGAAAGTTGTTTACATGGAGATACTTGTGTTTACTGTAGTTTCATTACAACTTTAATACTTTTCTTCAGAGTTATTCATTTAGATGCTATAGTAGGTAGCAGAGATGTTACTACTGACCTTAAAAATGAGAAAAGAAGAAAGGGGTCTGAACTAGGGCATGAATAAAGAAAAGATAACATTTAGGATATTCTACAACATTATTGAAAGAGACAGTTGTAGAAGATCCCAAAAGTTATCATAATCATTTAAGAATGATTTTGGAACAGTTCAATTTTTTGCTTATTTTTAAAAGTTTGGTCATTGAAATCTCACAAACACGTTTTCACTGCATATAAATCAAGGCACTTAATAATTTCTTCACTTCCCCATTACATTTTGTAAATCAATCCAAAGATCAGAACGTGTTTAACCTCGAAACGCCTCAAAACTACAAGTTTATTTTCACGAAAATTTGGAAACAGCCGAAACTTCCTAGTGTCGTAACTCAGTGTCACCACTACATTTCGAGGGCTTAACGTAACTGCAATCGATGTTTTATTCACAACAAAATTCTTAACAGGCAATACGCTTAATTCGTATGAACTATACAATCTAGTTACGAATTGTATTATATACAAGACTTCGGAACTGTGTTACGATTTTTTGTGGCCGAGTAAAAGAACGAATTATTATCGAATGTGTAAAGACATAAAAATGTCAATTTTTATAGTTTCACACTAACAAGCAAACATTCTGATGGGGCAGATAAAAAAAGTTAAACTTCTTTCTTTCACCACGTTAATGTCACAAGAAATGCTTATACAAATTTTGGCCACTCGACCGCAATTACGAAGGCAGTAAAAAAATAAGTTCGCCAGGAGCCGGTAACAGAAATAAAACACAATTTAACTCGAAAAATTTATTGGAACAGATACAGCAATTGTTGAGCTATTTTTCAACATATTCCCCACCGGAATTGAGACATTTGTCATATCATGGGATCGACAGACAGGTGCAGACGGCTGGTTCCGATCCTAGTGGGTTGACTTCTAGGACACAAGGATATGAAAGTAGATCCCATGGTATGACAAATGTCTCAATTCCAGTGAGGGATATGTTGAAAAATAGCGCAACAACTGTTGTATCTGTTTCAATAAATCTTTCCATGCAATTGTGCTTTTTATCTGTAAATGGCCTCAGGGAAAATCACTTTCTGGACGGCCTCGTAATTGCGGTCGAGTGGCCAAAATTTGTATAAGCACTTTTTTGACATTATTAGCATGGTGGAAAAAAAAATAACTTTTTTTATCTGTCCCAACAGAATGTTTGCTTGTAAGCCTTCGATTTCACTCATGTGCATTTAAATAAAAACCAGTTGCGAAACCTAGTGTCGTCGTGTAGTAACCTATTCTTTAATTCTCGACGATTAATTAATTTCAAGTCTGCCTCTAGAAACAACGCGAAGAAATTATACGCCACTCTTAACGAATTCGATATTGACTGTGATGCGCCACTGAAGATGTATTTCATCGGTTTCTTGGTAAAAGTGACCAAGTCCAAAATGCAAAATTGTTGGGAAATGGCATTTAAAGGTTTAATGATCAATCCAAAGATAACTGCACTTCTTTAGATGTTAGTAAGAAGTTATTTTGAAGGTAAATGTGCTGTATTATTAGTTTTTAATATAAAATTAGTCTGAAATTTTAATAATGATAGGAAGCCCTGGAATGTGACTTGGTCACTTTTACCAAGAAACCGACGATTTACATTATATTAGAATGATGAAGCTTGATGGATGAATGGTGGTATTCTTACACGGGATGTGAGAATATCGATAATATTCTACGAAATCTCTCCTCAAACATAATTTTTTTTATAAAAACGTGAATTTAAAACCAGAGTCTCCAGCAAGAAATCCCATGTTTAATCTACCGGCTAAGGTTTCACAAGGAAATAGAAATAAAATACTGGATGTAACCGTGATTTTGTTAGGAACTTTTAGATGTAATATGGATATTCAATATGAACAATAAGTCCAAGAACGTTCCGTTTGGTAGTTACAAGCCACGATAGCCTGTGTGTGCTAACCGGTGTAAATAACACTGCAGAATAATAAATCAAACTTTTGAATACGTCATTATAAACTTTTAAGGTATAGGCCCACATCGACTCATGATAAAAATCCACATTTTTTCCTTAATGTCTATCAAACTTTGACGACATGATTCTTGGGAGTAAATTAAGCAATTCATATAATTCAAACTTGAAAATGGAATCTGGGGACCCAAAGACATTTTTTTGGAAAAATTAATACAATTTTGGACCGACCTAACTCCATTAAAAATTAATCTAGGATAAAACTTCTTTCGCCAAAATAATGATCCCCTACTTATGGAGAATGTTACATACTAAAATTATTTATTTATCATAAACCATTCAAAAGATATGTTACATTATATAACCACTTCAGACATACATATTCGTATTCATTCATTCATAGTGTCCTGCCCAAGAGCAGGTCTTTCACTGCAAACTCAGCATTCTCCAGTCTTTCCTATTTTCTGTCTTCCTCTTTGTCTCCTCATATGATCCATATATCTTAATGTCGTCTATCATCTGATATCTTCTTCTGTCCCGAACTTTTCTCTTGTTCACCATTCCTTCCAGTGCATCCTTCAGAAGGCAGTTTCTTCTCTTCTTAATCGATTTAAAACAATAATTTTAGTTTACAACATAGCCACATGTTTAAGCTTTAATTTGGTACCTCGGTGAAATCTTTTGTTCAATCGAAAGTCTACTTTTTGTTCGTCGGAAGGATAATAAACGTCGGAAAATGTGAAGTGGGACAAAACAGACATTGAAGATGGCGTAAGGTATAGAAAGTATAGTACGCTTATATTATAAATGCACAAATAATTATAAAATTATTGAAATAATGAACACAAGTTATACATTTTTATTAGAAGAAATGAGCTTCCAGATGACACAAAAACATTATTTACCAAAATTTTGAAGAAATCTGACATTTCTAGAATTGCTGTATATCCTTAAATAATGCATGTTGACGTGAACGACAACTCAAATAATTTGTACTAGGAACACTCATAACAGTAAAGGTTCTCGTTCATAATGTAACTTAAAATAATTGCATTAAATGTTTAGTTGCGTAACCAAATAATAGCACGAAATGTATTATTTTTAATTGCGTACATTGAAAAATGGCACGACTACAAAAATGTTGCACGTAATGTTCACACACAACATGCCATTTACGTGTCGCAACTTAGTTATTACACACACGCAACTTTTTCATTCATGATTCTCGGTCAACTGCTGAGTGTCTCCTATGAAGGCTTCACGAGTTATGTGGAGAAAATCTTCAATTCAATAAAACTTTATTATGAATAGACCTATTAGGAAATGATTTCTATCATATGTTGGGAAAATTAACGTCGTAAATGCGAAAGATCTGTCGGCCGTCCTCTCCCTTATTGTACCTCTTCATAGTGATTTGAGGTATATTAAACCTCCTTGCCGTCTCTTTAATATGGGCACCATCCTATACAGCCATCAGAGCTTTATTCAAGTTTTCCTTTGTCCACTTACAGTAGATGTCCTTAGATTTACAGGTTTCTCTTGTCGTCATCTTAAAGTCGGTGTAATTCTTGTGATTTGTGTTATTTATGCCTGAACACCTTAATAATGGCTAATATGATAAGTTTAATTGAAGGGCTCAGAGCCAAAGGCGACTAATCCACAATTACCAAATGAGTAAATAAGAGTTGATATTAAGAGGATCCTGACAAAAATGATTGGTTTCACAATTTATTTTAATTGGTCTACATTGAATAAATACAAAACAATATCATGAATCTATAAAAACGATGTGTAGTTTTGAAAAAAGGCTTAATAATAAACAATACAAAATTGTGGGTTGGTCGCCTTTGGCTCTGAGCCCTTCAATTAATCATTTTCTATGTTCATTTCATATTTATTATTTCTATTAAACAATCCTTGTATTTTGGCCCGGACCAAAATACATGTTCTTCTCCGGTCCAAATTACATGCAATATTATAAGAATAATTAATATGATACAGATTTTAAATATGCGAAATATATAAAATCAATATATTATATAGGCCTACTTTACCTTTCGTTTCCTAATTAACAAGATACATACAAGAAAACACTTTATTCAAACCAGCACAGAATTATATCGAAAAGGCTCTTCATGAGCAATGCCACTTCCTTCCTCGACTACACACGCTATGATGGAGAAAATTTGAGCACGGCCGACTTGATGTTCCCTTCGCTTTTTTCTATATACGGCCTTGACAATAGTAATATTTTCTTGAAATTGGATAATTTCTCAACTCCACCACTTGGCGCTGTCTGCCAAGCTCTGGTGTCCACAGAAAAAATACTCAATATGAATTAAAGTAAATGATTTAAGAGTAATAATAACACTTATAAATAATAAATAAGAAAATAATAAGTATTATTATGTTTAGTTCTGTTAATTATGGTAAAAGCGTGAGTTTAAAATCAGGGAAGGTACCACATAGTAACCTGTTCAGTTTAAGTAACATGATGACAGAGGCGTAATTTTGTAGTTCATTCGCTGAGTAGCACCCCTAGGCTAAACTGCGATGTTTCAAAGTAATCACTTGTGGCCCGGGTTTGATTCCCGATCGGGGCAAGTTACCTTGTTGAGGTTTTTCCGGGGTTTTCCCTCAACCCAATATGAGCAAATGCTGGGTAACTTTCGGTGTTGAACCTTGGACTCACTTCACCGGCATTATCACCTTCATCTCATTCAGATGCTAAATAGCCTAAGATGTTGATAAAGCGTCGTAAAATAACCTACTAAAGTAAAATAAAATATTTGAATCTTTCCACCTCTTCGAAGGATACAACTCCAATTTTTATATTTCCATTTCGTACAATATTATGGTCACGAAATATAATCATCTTTTCCTGTCACTCGGAAATTCGTGGAATGATATTGCTCCTTCACTCTTTTTTTTCTATTCCAAGTATACAATAGTACACAACAATACGTCATTTTGAATCATATCACAATAAACTCACATACCAGTAGAAATAAGCGCAATATTACTAATTATAATCGTACAAGAAACCATACACACATTCCTCAGTGAACCTTGGGAGTTAGTGCCATCTGGCGGGAATTTCATTTTTTCTCGATTACGGCTTTAACACAGGGATCAAAATGAATTGTCAAGGCCGGTAAAGGAGAAGCGAAGCGAGCACATCAAGTCGGCCGTGATTGGAGGGAAGAAGTTATCCATAGTAGCGCTGATGGCGCTGATGCTAGTGTTCTGCCATCTATCGACGTTCTCTCAAAACTCAATCAGTCCAAATTACACACTGGTCCAAAATACACGGACTTTCCCTAGTGTAAAACAAACGACATAAAAATTACAAAGTAACAAAGAAGCTGTAGTTAGATTATAATGATATATTATTTCGTATACTTGCAACAAATGGTCGAAAATAAAATTAAACATTTAAATATAGGCCTATAAAATGTAACGGGTGCAAATATATCTGCAGATATTAAACAAAGAGTTTTAGATCTACAGCAATGAGATAATGGTACACACACACACACACACACACACACACACACACACACACACACACACATATATATATATATATATATATATATATATATATGAAAATATGCAATAATGAGATTATATAAATAAAGTCTTGAAGTATAAAAAAAATCGACATAATTATTTTTTGTTGTACATAAAACAAAGCAGACTGCTGACATTACGATAAATCTTTCTGATGTTTCTAGAACATGCTTACTCCACGCTTTATCCGAACATCTGACAAGTGAACACATTGTAGTTCTGCACGTACTCTAGGCCTACTATATGTGTAGAGAAATACGTTATTAGCCATTCCTCCGAAAATTGTACTCCTCTTAAATTTATTTCGTTTATAATTAGTTTCATTTGGATTCATTCCAACATACATATTAATTAATTTTATCAGTTAAAATTATATTACAATTTGAAAACTTTGCCCATATTTTTTCCAATTTTTTTCTCTATGAATCCAATTCTTTTTTAAATTATGGTTTATTTAACGACGCTCGCAACTGCAGAGGTTATATCAGCGTCGCCGGTATGCCGAATTTTGTCCCGCAGGAGTTCTCTTACATGCCAGTAAATCTACTGACATGAGCCTATTGCATTTAAACACACTTAAATGCCATCGACCTGGGCCGGGATCGAACCCGCAACCTTGAGCAAGAAGGCCAGCGTTATACCGACTACGCTACCCCGGCCGACTCTATGAATCTATTTTGCAGCCCAAGTAGATACATATAAAACACCTATTATTTACTAGAAAACATGCCATAATAGCCCTACCTGAAAAAGTCGGACATATCAACGTGATGCGATGAAACCGTAATGATGCTGGAGATTTGATTTTAATATATAAAGAGAATGGGAGCATTCAAAAGATATCTACCGAATACCGCATTTGTTCACTAAAATAATCGTGGCCTATGAATTAATCAAGATTTGAATAAATTGTTTTTTAAATTATATTTTCAATACCGATTAAAATAATATATGTACGGTAGCTCTTTTTTATTGTGCAATACGTACTTCGAAAAATGTGCACCAATAATAGTAATAATAATAATAATAATAATAATAATAACAACAATAATAATAATCATAATAATAATAATCATAATCATCATCATCATCATCAACAAAGGAGCAATTCTTCGATATTCAAGTCAGCAAAGTCAACATGGACATGCACTGTTTTCAACTAAAGTATGTCGTCAGCTCAATTGGCAGAGTGCTGACTTGCGACGACTGCGGTCCCGAGTTTAAAGAGTCCAAATCTTGGCGATGGTGGATTTTTATTTGTAGTATAAGAAGCGAAGATGGTGAAGGTTATCCTCACCGTTCCCTCAACACCCTCCACAATTCCCATTTCGTTATCATGTCTACTTTGAAAAGCATCGCATCTCTTGTGTTTATGTAACGTCAGCGAAGTCCCACAGATTGTCGATTGGTTGGAAGGGAATTTGAAGACTCATAAATAGGCAAACCACCACCAGAGGAATGGTTTACGGACCTAAAGGTTGGATAGGAATCCTTAGTTTCGTGGATGTTGGGCCGGCTTAGCCGAACAACACAGTCGGCACGCAACTCATTTCACCATGGATGCACAGAAAGTTACTTCAGGCTGCATGTCTCATCCGAAACGCACCTTTATGTCGTCAGTAATGTAGTAAGTTTAGGCTGTTCTGAGCAATTTAAGTAAATGTGTGGAATGCCGAAATTGAAGCCCGGACGAGCAAATGAAATCGTTTCGATCCAACTAAGTGAAATCGAGACGATAGGGGAGCACTTGACGGGGGAGAGATGAAGCAAATATCGCTGGTGTTGAACATCTCGTGGTCGACGCATATTAAAGTTGAAGTGTGACACGACTCATTGAGTTCGCAAAGGGACCGCGATTACCTCTTCCCTCGTCCACCCTCTCCGGTATTGCGTATTACATCGCAATAACGTTGCATTCATGGACAGTCATTGCATCGCGCCCAGCAGCGAAATTATTTCGACGAAGACGCGACTAAAAAGCACAAGAGGTTGGGAGAATTTAGAAAGACGAATATATGTTTCAACAAAGGTCTGCATATTCGGCTTAAATATTGTAATGAGAAGGGTGTTGATTAATTTTCTTCTGTCAGATACAAGACATATACAAATCAGTAGCTCAGGTGGTAGGAGCGTTTGCTACGGAGCTGCGCTCGGGCGTGAACTCCAATCCCTCTGGGACTGATTGCTTGTTTATTTTTTCCGAGCTTTTCACCAACAATAAGGCGAATGTCAGCTAATCACGTCTTCGGCCTTATCTCGCTAAACACAATCTATCACTAAACTATCGTTCAGTAGCTTGCGTACATGGAAGGCAAGGGAAGCATTGCTTCCCCTGTTCATAAAGCGAAAAAGAAGAAATTTAATGCAGAAATAATATTTTAATCGTGAGAACTATTAATTCTCTAATCTTAAAATGTCATAAAATTCTTTCTCTGCGCGTTTGTCCTGGTCGAGACTAACTCGTTATTCATATTCTTAGCTTGAGGCACCTATAGCCTACTGGCCGATACGGATTCGTTTATTTTCGTTCGATGATTTTGCCGCTAAATAGAGGAGAATTGAATAAGTTCTTTGAGAAACACTGTAAGTCAAATTTTAACAAAATTGAGTCTATTGCTAATTCCTATTCTATAGCCTAGGCATAGATATACCATTTTATAGAAAAATACCACAAGTCAACGGTATTTCTGTTGTGACATATGCGCTTGAAAATTAGGTTTCATAGAGAAAGCCTATAAGTCAGTGACAAGGCTGACATAGAATGAATAAAACCATAGTCTAAGCTCTTGTGTTTGATAAATTAATTATTCTGTGTCTTAATTTTGGATTTGTTAGAATAATGTTGTTGTATTGTATAATGTATTATTGTATTAAATTAGTTCATGCAGAACTTCATTACTTATGTCCTTAGTGACATTTCATGCAGATTAGAGTGAAATTTGTTCAAATGAAGCAAAAATTATGAAGTCAGCTTCTAAATACCGACTCTGAGAATCAAATTCGTATTATTTCTAATCAAATTTTCAATATTTCACGAAATAAAAAGATTGTTTTGTTAAATTTTTACCAGATTTTGAGAAACTCCGTCAGTCAAACATTTTCAAACATGAATATTAAGTCATATTCTATTTAAATTAATATTCTTTTGCATACAGAAATATTTCTTATGTTTTTACTAACATTTTCCATTTCAAATTATTCCAATTTTTAACTCATGCATTTCTTTTAAACAGTTTTTTGTGTTTCCCAAAAACTTTGTATTTCGTGACTTAAATGGTTTCTCAAAAAACCGATTCAATTGCTTTGGTCTTCAAATAGTTGAGTTGGCTGCTATCATTTTTTGCTATACATGTAAAAATGTGTATTATTGCTTCCCTCATATAAAATGGGGGAAAGGAACTAGCCACCCTATCCCATTATCTCCTGGCTTAGTTTCCTCGTAAGTAGTGCCTTCTTGGTATCACTTGTGAGGTTCAGACCTATCTTCACACAGTTGACTAAACAACAGTACATAAAATTGCACCGCACGTCACTGCTATCGACGCTAAATAAGTACTTGTTGACACAGCGTCATTAATCAGTTAATCAATTGGTTAGGAACACAAAGGAATAAGATGATTAAGCGAAGAAAAATAGCATTCGATGTCTTAAGTTATGTTACTCATTTCAGTCTTGGTTTTTCTGAACCGACTCATCCGACGTGCGAGGTGCGAGGCCCGCCTCGCACATATCCGGACTACACGAGAGATAGTGAGTGGTTTCTATAACTGCGAGATGCGAGATCTGCGCGCCTCACTATCTCTCGTGTAGTCCGGATTTGTGCGAGGCGGGCCTCGTATCTCGCACGTCGCATGTGTCGGTTGAGAAAAACCCAGGCTTAACTATTAGAAACAGTTATGTTAGCATTCTACATTTTATCGCTCAAGTGGAAAATATAATTTAGAAGTTAAACATCATTAGTTGTTATTGTTCACATTAAACTTGTGGTTTAGAAAGGCTTTCAACTACCTGCTGACAACTCAAATAGTCTACACAGCCTTCACTTGATGCATATGCAGCCAACGGTGTGTGGGTGAGAAAAGATATTCTAATATTTGAAAACACTCTAATTATTTTGCATGGTGAATATGCAAGTTTGTATAATTTGTACTTCAAAAATATGCTTCATACAAAAGTATACACTTCCGTATAAAAGAAAAAAATATATTTAATTTTCATTACACGCCTACTTTTAGTTATCAAGCCAACACGAAACTTCGCAGGTTTATTCTGCATTTCATGCTGTTCAGTCTAATCGTTTCAAATCGCATTTTCAATGCGTGAAAACGAGTATTCAAAAGTGGCTGTTTCAAATCATATTCGGTCCCATAAAGTGTCTACATCAAATCATATTTTGTCCAAGATTCATTTCATTGCGTTGTAAAAATACCTTCGATGTAACTGTGAAATGCTGACACCTAAATTTGTTTTATATCTGTGGAATGTGATCACATTTTCAGTGAAGAGTGGAATGTGAGGAACCACAAAACATTGAGTGAATATTCTAAAAAGACTGGTGGTATCAGTGAAATAAAATGAATTATGTACAAAAGTCGATCAAAGATCAAACTGTAAAGGGATATAAATATAGCCCACCTGTCGTTATAATGACCCATCAAAGAAATGCATAACCATTATTTAAAAAAAGGAAAGAAAAAGAAAGAAAGAAAGAAAAGCAATGCATCTTATTCCTACAACTAATAATCACTGAACAACAAGAATTTTGCTCCGACTTAAAACAATGAGTTCCTTATGGTTTTATGTGCGCTGAATCCGAAAATGCATTTCTTTTCTTCGTATCACGTAAGGTTTTTAAGATATACTATGATTTCACTTTTCGATAAGCGCTCCCCCAGGAAACATCTGGCGCGGGTTGGGGGGTATAAACCAAAACGAAAGCTAACGTATTTTATGAATTTATGACTTATTTACGATTTATTATGGTTGTTGGCATGTTATTTTGTACTTCTAACAAATAAACAGATGTTGGTACCTTCTATTAAATAAATTTCATAACAGTTCAAAGTGAGATCTATGCAATGAACAAACAAGGATGTGGTTTTCAGTATTTAAAGGAAAAGTTTACCAGTTTGAATGAAGGAAAATTAAAAGAGGACATTTTCATCGGTCCACAAATTCACGAAGTTATGGCTTACCTTTGTTTGAGGAAAAACTTTCCCTTACAGAAAGAATGGCATGGCGCGCTTTCAAAGACGTTTGCTCAAATTTCCTTGGAAATTCTAGGGCAGAGAACTACACAGAGCTTGTTGTGGAAATCATGTTAAGTGCATATGACAAAATGGAGTGTAATATGTCTCTCAAAATACACTTTTTACATTCTCATTTGGATTTCTTTCCTCCTAACTTTGGAGCATGGGAAAAGATTTCATCAAGAAATATCTGAATTGGAAAGGCGATATGAAGGAAAATCATCATCCAGCGTGCTTGCAGACTATTATTGGTTCCTTGTAAAATACAGTCCCGGGTCTAGTTATAAACAGAAGTTATCCAGAAAATTATTTTAAATGTAAGTTCAAGTTCCGAGATTTTTCTCATTATATGCATGAAATATTTTTGTTGTTGTTGTGTTTTAAACTATGTAACATCATTTTTGTATCCAGTACACACTTTTCAAATATTATGAGGAATTTTGAATCCCTAGTGTGTTGTAATTTTATCAGTAGCAGCGAAAAATTAAAAACAAATAAGTTTTGTCATAGAAAAAATTAAATTCATTTTCCCCGGAAAATGGTACGTGATGGGGCAATTTGGATTTTAAATTCAGATTTAGGGCACACATATTAGTAATATTCATCTATTTTTATTTCGCAGCAAGACAAAAAGTAAAAATTTGTGGTTCAGTGTATTTGCACCAAATAACATATTGAAGCAAAGAAGACTGGTGTGAATAATATATTAAGTAAACGGTTAATGAACGATTGGAGTAGCATAAGGAACTTAAATTTCTATGCTAATATTATTAATTCAAGACTGTGGTTACAGATTATAAGGAAGGTGATGGTATGGTATGTAATGTGTGAGAAAAGATACTCTAATATTCGAAGAGAGAGAGGGAGAGTTGAGTAGAATTTCAAGAAGGTTGAGATTTCCATGAACCTGTGCTTTTGACTGAAAATAGTGTATGAACACTCTGTGCAACAAGATTTTAAAATTGTAAATTGTAATTTGGTATTAATACTTAATATTACTCTTTAATGCTGATAATAATTATGCATTATTTTATGTACGTATTTGTCTCATTATAAGTTTCTGATCACGTAATTATCTCTCACATATGGATCAAAACGTAGACTATTATATCCAAAAAAAAAAAAATCCCTTTAATTTCATGAAACATAAATAAGAAATTATTTCGTTTTTGAAAGTTCCTATAGACAACACCTGAAGTATTACATCTTCAAATTTACCTTTTTAAAAAAGTCTTGTCCCGGTTTAAGAGCAATTCAGTTTTCGAATTCTCCACATTAAGTGTGAATGAAAAGGAGCAGCTTTTTGAAATTGCTATTGATTTTAAAATACAGAAAAGTTATAAATCTTTGTCATCAATTGGCTTCGATCTAATTCAAAGACGAGTTCCAAGTGTTAGCGGATAATGCTGGTATAACTTGTTGCCGATTTCTTCTACGTATTTGTGTGAAAAATCTTTTTCTTCGAATCCTTATTTTAAAAATGAATTCAGAAATAGACTCAGTGGTCAAAATGATTTGAGACTTCATTTATCTTCCCCGATTGCTGACTTTAAAGCTACTATATTAGTTAGTTGATATGTAAAATAATTAAGTTTATATGTAAAATAATTAAGTTGATAATTAATTAAGATCATATGTAATTTATTTGATATGTAAATAAATTAAGGTGGTATGTAATTAATTATGATGATATGTAATTAAGTTGGTATGTAATTCATTAAGGTGATATGTAATTATTTAAATTGGTAATAGTTGGGTGAAATAGAAGTACTTATAAGTTAGATTTACTTTCGCTTATCGTAGGCGTTATTATAGAATTGTTTTTAATTATAGTCCTAGGTTTATTGCATCTACTATTTATAGATTTACGTTTATTTTATTTTATTTCATTTAGGTTTATTTTATTTTATTTCATGTAATTGTAATTATTGTATATTATATATCACTGCCACCGGGTGTATACCCAATTGTAGTGTTAATAAATATATAGATATATACATACATATGCTACACAAAGTAAACTCTCTCACTGAAGTCACATGAAGAGGTGAATAAATATTGAAACTTGTAGGTTAAGAAGAGGTTTCAATATTTGAAACTACGCAATAACATAAACCCGAATGAAATTTGTTATTATTGGAAGTATTTCAGTAATGTAAAACTGTAATTTTCACTAGCACTTTAAATTTAAAACATACTAAATGTGATAATATTGCAACAATGGAAATAAGATAGTGTTACACATGTAGGCCGACCATTTTGCTTACTTATTTCAGTTTTAATTTCTAAGATAAATACATAATCATTTTAACTTATAGTAAATATTTTAAGCCTTTTCGCATAATTTTTTGTGGGTTATACCTACTTACCCTAATTATATTAACTTTGTACTAAGTTATAGCTTAAAGTTGTTAAAACTTTTGACTGTAATTGGTACTAAATTTCTTTAAAAAAAGTTCGAAACTTGTTTTGGATGGGTATGGACATTTGCTGTATGTTTATAAGGCGTTTAGTCAACTCAGACCTTATGGAAGAAGTTCCGGATCGAGAGAATTTGGGAACCACTGCCTTAAGTTAAGTCATCTAAAAATCGACATGCTTATGTCAAAATGGATCTAACAACGACAGCTTCACACATTTCACACTTGTGGCATAAAGATGTAAGCAATCTTTTTGCTATGTAGTATCTAGTTCAAGTACCTGTTTATTGTTTCTTGGGTGTGTGGATAACAATGATGTACGGGACATTGCCATGCACACACAGATCATCGGCAATGGTGGAGTTGTATTTGTGATGGACAAAGCCAAGATTGTAAGGATTTCTTTGGGGGTTTTTCTCTTTTTCCTTTATCATTCTACCAACATTCTCCATAATTCCCCTTTCTTTACAATTTCCGTCTAAAAAACATAGGCATCTCATGTGTTTGCGTGTCAACGAATCGGTCACAAGCGATTTTGGGTGTTCCTTGTGCTTTGTCCAAAAAATTGATAGATGGCAGTAGTGGTGAAGGCGATTCATAGATCTGCATAAGAGGTACAGAAAACCCTCTAGTTCTTTTCTTCATCTGACGGGACTATGACAACTTATCGCCTATAAATCTGTAAAGTACAACAGATCAGCATCATAAATGTCGTATATGCATGTGAAGGCTAGAGAGGAATTTGTAGTGGTCGTGGGTGTTGGGAGTCAGCTTCGAAGGATAGTACAGTCCACCACGAGTGTACAAGAAACCAATTTAAGCTAAAGTGTTTAAAATACAAGTCACGCCGGGTAAGTGCATCTATACCGTTACACCTGTAGCTCTAAAATTTAATTTCGAAGTGAGAGAGAAAGGGCAGGTAAATTTTTACTGAAGCCCTTTCATTCAAGGACAGGGCCTATGCCTCCTATATCTAAATCTCTTTGGAAGGAATCTGTACAAAGTATTTATATTTTCCTTAAAAATCGATTTTATTCGGCTAGGTTACATCGGATCCAAGAACTAGCATGATATCCACTGGACCGAAGAGATGCTTAACTTATATACTTTCATACAACGATGATTTAAACTGCAGGTAGTAATCTCTTATTCAACAAAAATGATAGAAATTATTCATAAACTAATTCAAAATACAGCCTTGCTCAGAGAGACTGAAAATGAAGAGTTTCTCTAATGATTTACAGCCCCTACCAAAAGTTTAAGGACACCCTCTATAAGTGATGTTTCACTCCTGTCATATTTATGTGAAACATCCTAATGTTTATACAGGGACAAAATGCCTGTGAAAAGTGAAGTTTTTACTGCAAACCCAATCTGTCTATCTTCCAGACTGTGGATTATATAACAATTTTTCTGTTATGAAACTTATTGAAAAATTACATATTGTGGAAAAAAAAATTAATTACTCCAGAAATAAGTTGACTTAGATCAATGAATTTTGGAATGGAGTTAGATAATATCTCCAGTAATTCTTCCAAATCCAAACAATCTGTGACTTCACGTCCACATTCACTGAATTTCGACCTATTTTCATTTTTCTCATGGAAGAAATCCAAACTTTCCATATTTGTAGAAAACTCCACAGCTGATTACTAAAAATGGAGGAAATAAGCTGATTGACCAGTGTCATCAACTCCCAATGTTACGATGTAAATTGCAGTGGCGGATCCAGATCCATTTTCCGCCAATTTCAAGCTCAAGAGAATTTTAGAAATGGCAATTTTTCCTGAAGGAAAAAAAAAACACAACCTGGATTACAATGTCTGCACGAACTATCACAAATTTTTTAAACAAAAAGTAATAATTGCACAATAAGTCTTTCAGATATTTCTAACTCTATCCCAAACTTCACTTATCTAAGTCAACTCATTCTGGAGTAATTAATTTTTAGTACACCTACATGAAAACTGCCGTTTTTCATAACACATTATTGGTTAGAAAGTTCTTCTTTGCTGTACACGTACAGCAAAAACATTGTTAGATTCATTTTACCTTTCGAATACCATACCTCAAAGTTGTCATAATCACATAATATAGTTATAATTAGACGTACTATCACAGTCTAGTATGTACAGTCACGAAGTTCAATATGTAGGGAATTATGCATCCATAGATAGTTGCTAACCAATAGGATCGCTACTATCACCTCATCACAGACGATGCGAAATAGTACTGGTACAGTCTATTATTCCTAGTACCCTCAACAAATCAAGCTTCGTGAATGTAACTAGACTCTGGTACTATAAAGACAATGTAGTTTTAGAAGGCTGTGACTCCTAAAAATCTGAATAGTCTGCGATTAATTAATAAGTTAATTAATTCACACATATTTTCCATGTAGTTGTGCCAAAAAAATTGTATGTAACTAGGACGAAAGTGTCTTTCACGCACTCGTTTCTAAATTCCGGACTCGGCTAACGTCTAGTCCGTAAACGTCTCACTCGTACACAAAAGTATCATTTTCTTTCCTAGTTACGTAAATAACTATTTTTCTATACAATACGTAATTTTTCAATAAGTTTCATAACAGAAGAATTGTTATATGTTACACAGTTTAGAAGATAGACAGATTGGGTTTGTAGTAAAAACTTCACTTTTCACAGGCATTTGCACCTGTATAAATATCAGAAAGTTTCACGTAAGTATAAGGAGAGGAGAAATACATCACTTATAGACGAATGTCCTTAAATTTTTGTTAGGGGCCGTAGTTGATTTCTTTTTCTAGGCATACAATAAAATTAATAGTACAAAAGTAGACCTGTGTTTTCCTCTGCAAAGTTGACTTCTTAATATAAAACTAATTCTAATATTCTTTTAGATTTCAAAAAAATACATCAATTACTCAGTAAAAATTAATTTAAATTAATTACTTGCTTTTGAATATTTAATGTATTTATGTCACATATTACTCCAGGCTGCCAACTTGGTTGTATCAATCAATAATAATTAACAAGAAAACTCTCATGCCGAAACATCGTCGTGAAATTAATGTCTGCAGAACCTGATCACTGCAGTGAATTATGGTTGTCTTACAACTCGAACTGTTTATGAAAAATGTAAAGAAACAAGGAGAGAAGGCGGAAGAAGGGAAGAGGAGGAAAAATGAAGATGAGGGGGATGGATCGTCGTCGTTTCGGCCGCACACTCGAGGAGATGGCATCCATTTCGTCGCCTTGTTGTCTCCCTCCTCCACGACTTCATATTAAAGCTACACGAGGGCCTGCAAACAGGAACCGCATGGCGCGGCGCGGCGCGGCGGGATCAATAAACCGAACTCCTCAGCCGTTCTCGGTGAAAGTGGCCGGTTAGCGGCGAAACGTCAAACTTCATTAAGCGAAGCCTAACTACTTCCTACGCAGAGGGAAAGGGGACTTCAGCAAACAACAAAGCGTGTGCGTAGGCAAATGTGTAAGTAAGACTGTTAGATAAAAAATACATCAGATTTCTATATTTAATTAACTTTCAACTACACTTCAGTGAAGAAAATGAATAGGCCTATTTTTAATATTCTGAAACGATATGCAAATTACATCTCCAAGCAAATCCTGTTACGCAGTGGCAGTGACAAGTCATTTTTCCAGAACAAAAACTTCGGAAGTTACAGGTTCGCTTATAGGATTAAGAGTACAACATGGGGTCGTTATGGGCAATGGATATCAGAAAGCATGTTTTATTGACATTTCTCCGTTTGTACTGTGCGGGAGAAGAGCTATGATGACTAAGATAAGATAGTTGGCATTACACTTTTACATTTGCTAATTAAATATAACATATTGAATTCCCCTTGCGCTTAGCTATCGGTAAGACAATTGACGTCGGCTTTCTACAACCTTTAAGTAAGTGGGATCCCTTTTTTCCCTTAACCTTTTCATTTGAATATTAAAGTAGATCGAACCTTCGAAACGTATATTTCCTATGTTTCAAAAGTACGGTAAGGGGAAAAGTTAAATCGAAACCTTCCTAGATTAATCCCGATTTTCCTGCCAGACCTCATACAATATGAGCACACCTCCAGTACAGAAAGCAGTAAAAATATTCGACATCCAAAACAGAAAGGAAAAGCTTGAAATTCTAGATAAAATTCCAACGTAAATAATCAATGAGGACCTGAAAATCACACTGATGCCTGGAACAAGCTGGATGCAAGAAATGGAAGAATAGAATCAAAAGAAGAAAATAGTTAATAGATCTGCAATTATTATTATTATTATTATTATTATTATTATTATTATTATTATTATTATTACCACCGGCTCTTTTCATACTTCTCCAAAACGAAAAGCTTTTACATCTCCTATCAGAATGTGGAAGCCATTCTGTTGTGATAGAGGAGTTCTGCATTCCGTAAGCCTACAACTGACAATTCTATAGTAAAAGGCTTCGTACGCTATTAATATTTCAGTCCTTGAAAGCAAATAACGACATCGGGAAAAACTGCGGCTCGAATGAGTGTATTAATAATCACTAATTATAAAAAAAAAAAAAAAAACTAGAAGCGCTCATTGCTGTGCGGTAGAAAGACTAACGAAGACAAAGTTTATGACTGATGATAGGCCTATCTTTTATTCTGTAATGGTTAATATAAATACAGTTATTTTAGTATTTTCTATTGCATGCAAGTAGAGTAGTACATTGGAAACCTATATACATCTACTATTTTCTTTCAAGAACAATTTGTGAATTTTTCAATACTGAGATATAATGCAGTGAAAAACGCACTCTTCGCAAGCGCTCAGAAATTCACCACCTCTAGAATTTCATTCTGTTTCAAGAGACAAGTTCAGTAACATAATTTCACAGAGAAATCATGAAGTCTCACTAACTCATTACTTCAGGCTATATAATTATGCATTTCACAAATATTTTGAAGTATAGTTCCTACAGAAAAAATCTACATGGATTGTTCTGTACGAAATAGGCCTACACAGTTTAGAAGTGTCATTTGTAATATTGTAAACTTAATTGATTGTCTTGTATGATTTATTGGTTATTTTTTTGCATGTCACATAGAACGATTCACAACGTTACACTGACATTATTAAACTTATATATAAAAATAAATTGACATTAATTCTGACCCGATCCCGAATAGTTATCCAATGGATAACCCGGAATGGATTCTCGTACTTGGGCTTGACTTATGCGCCTATAGCCTATACGATAATTCTTTAAGTCCGACATATGGCCCGGCATTCGAGAATCCTATACTGACAGGTGGTCTGTTCTGTCTCAACTTTGACAAAGCCAGATCCTATCCTTTGAAGAGTACCTAAATTGCTCAAATTAACTTTGGAAAGTCAAGTGACCTACATGGGCTGTGCAAGAAAATACAGTGTTAACTATTTAATGATCTTTCCGATTACAAACTTGAATAACTATTGTTAAGAGACACTTAGATACATGACACTGGTATCAATGGAAAGAGAAACTCAAATATTTTGTTATCTACTCGGTTAAATCACATGTGCTACTCTTAAATCAGCACAAATTAGAAAAAAACATGAAATTGGTATCAACAGAAACAGAAATTCCAACAATTTTTTCACTGGAAAACATGAAACAGAAAGAGAAACATTTGGTTCACAACCGAAAATAAGTCATATGTGCTCAATGTGAGCTCCTTGTTTCACACGACACACATCAAGTCTGTAGGCAATTTCCTGCCATACACGTTGTAGCATTGAACCATCCACCAGTGCAATGGCTCTGTGATGCGGACACGAGGATCCTCAATGGTAGGTGGTAATGGTGGCTGATACACTTCTTGTTTTATAAAAACCCCACAGAAAAAATTAAAATGAGTGAGGTCGGGGGAACGTGGAGGCCAATACAAACATTCTAAATCTTCACGGCCAGCACGTCCAATCCATCTCCTTGGAAATCGTGTATTCAGTTGGTTTCTGACATCTAAGTGGTAATGGGGTGGTGCCCCATTCTGCTGAAAAATGAGACCTTCGATGTCCTGTTCCAGTTGTGGAAGAAGCCACGTACTGTTAAGATTTTCCAAAGCCCATATCCTGACATTGTGTTTGTGTACCTTTCCTGACAGATGGAAAGTGGATTCGTCACTAAACACTAATGATTCGATGAAACCTTCAGTTTCCATTCTGAGTTGCATCTCCTCACAGAAAGACTGTCGCTTGGCTTTGTCGTCTGGTTTCAGAGCCTGCAACAATTGCAGACGGTATGGATGGAACTTCAAACGTTTCCGTAAAATCTTCCACACAGTTTGTTGGGGGATGTTTAATTCTCTACTGGCTTTTACGGTGGATGTCTGTGGACTTCGTGTGAAACTCTCTCTCACACGCTCCACATTTGCCTCACTTACTGATGGACGACCGGTTGACTTCCGCTTACAGATGCATCCCCTCGTTTTGAAGTCAGCGTACGACTTACGGATACTGGGCCCACTGGGGGATCAACACCAAATTTTCTTCTAAAATTGCGTTGTACAGTGACAACAGACTGGGATATGTGAAAATCTAGCACACAAAATGTCTTCCTGTCTTCGTTTGCAGCCATTTTCTGTTATATCGTCTCTTAACAACGAAATTAATAAATATGCGACAGGTTCACCAATATAACAAAAAATATTTGAGTTTCTCTTTCCATTGATACCAATATCATGTTTCTAAGTATCTCCTAACGATAGTTATTCAAGTTTGTAATCGGAAAGATCATTTATAGTAACACTGTATTTTCTGTAATTCATTCCCTCAAACACTTGTCCAACGTTCTACCTCTTAGCCTCAAAAAGAATCTCATTCAAACGTTAGTAATGCCCCATTTCTACCATTGCAAATCTCTATTCACGAGCCTAAACACTGATCTTGTCCCCAGACGACAGCGTGTTCACAATACGTCGTACTTGCTTTCGTTTCGTTTGTAAGATTAGAGAATTCAATCATATAACGCCGTCACTAAAATTGTTCCCTTTGGATTCACTTAAAGAAAGGAGAATTTTAAATTTCCTCTATTTAAAATCTTCCACACCTTCACATGCACTTATTTAGCATCTCGTTTTGTCCACCTTTCACTACCTCGAAAACTGAATCTTCTTTCTATTTCTTTGCGCAGAACATCTTTCTACTCTTCACCTTACATTTACATTATATCACTTCAAAGGCTCTGGAATTCTCTCCCTGACCATATCAGAGACTATCGGCATGTCATATTTGAGGGGTTAGCTGGAAGAAGGGCGCAATTCGAATTACGGCGTTTATCCGTAAAATGGCTGTATGCGTTCTTTGGTGGTGTTTCTACCAACCACCACAATCTTATGCCTCTACTCCCAATAGATTTCAATAGAGAGGTATTATTGAATTGCGTCCGTCTTCCATCTCACTACTGTGGTTCGAGGACCGGCGAAGGTAACTGCAAGGGTTTTCGCGTTGTCTGCCGAATGTTCTGATCTATTCTATCTTTTGCCTAATTGAAGCGAATATAACCTTTCTGATATTGAAAGTATCAGTGAAAATGAATTACATACGGAAAGGAAGGAAACGGAAACGGTTTAACAAACTATGAAAGAATAACCTAGCAAGCGACGACGAAATTATGGAAAAGCTTACAGAAGTAGATCAGGAAAAATGGTGAAAAAAATACATTATTACTATTTATTTTTGTCAATGGAGAACGAATACAAGGTACTAATATTTGTCAATATAAGGTACTAATAATATAGGCGTAAGCAGTGCTATAAAATGTTAGATCCAGGCTAGCAGTCAGTCATTTAGGAACGACCATATTTCTGACAAGTTAGCAGAAAAACATTTAAGCCAGAAGAAATATGAGATGTCTACAGAGGAACAAGCCATTTTCCATTGAGAATTTTGGGAAATTGGAATCAAAAAAAAAACAGGATACATTTCTTAGGGATATTTGGAGAGGAGGACCATTAAGAAAAGTCAAACAACTGTAAAATCATAGCACCGATAATGTTCTTGGGTATACAGTATCATGACTGAGAAGAATTTTTATGCAAGTCCTTTGTCTGTCATTGTTTAATATATCTAAGAAAGAGTGATAACTGTACTACATATAGTGAAACTAGGTGAGACTGTAATGACAGATATCAGAGGCAAACACTCCAATAGGCCTCACAAGATTCTAGATGTTGTTTATTTAGGTTATTAGATCACTTAAAGTGGTATAGTGTTTGTAATCTATATTCTGGGTACTTTCAGTTAAAATGATAACGTGAACTAAGCGGGATTAATTATTTTTAATGTTGTAATAACAATTTAGTAAACGAACATACAATATATATATATATATATATATATATATATATATATATATATATATATATTGTAATTATCTTCATTATTGTAGTATAGACCTATATCTAGCCTCTCCTATAGAAATATAGAAAAGTTAACAGTATTACAGTATTTACAACACTCTTCTATGGAAGAAGTGCGTAATTAAAAAAAAATTGAATGCTTCGTTCTCGTACAATATTTAAACATTAACCATGGAACTCATTGTAATCACAAGAGAACGTATTACCCTAAAATATATATGAATACTACCATATTACAGCAAGAGATGCAGGGTACAGACAGTTTTTGTTGATTATCTCAAAACTATGTTTTCTGAGCTACCCTCTTCTTTCAGCTAACCGCTCAATTCAAGTTTAAATATTGAAGAATCACACCCTTCTTCATGGAATTGCTTGCTAAGCGCTTCTCGAGTTGCTTAACTTAGGCTTAAGTCATAATAAATATAACAACTAGCTTATCAGTCAGATTATCAGTTCTACTCTTAATGTGTAATGTATTATTATTATTATTATTATTATTATTATTGATATTGTTATTGTTATTACTGTTATTTCCCTTTTCTCTCTTTCCTTTTATTTGTGTTTGTCTTAAGTGTGCTCTTTAGTGTTCCCTTGTGATCCTGTTGATCCTCTATTGCATTTAATGTAATTTTCTTATTTACTGCCACTGTATTTGTTGTATTTGTATATACTATCTGGTAGCATGGAAAAGAAGGACCTATGGCCTTATTCCTGTCAGATTAAATAAAAAATATAAATAATAATACCAGGCGCCTGAAGCCCCAAGCTCTTCCCATATCAGCATCAAAAAGCAGTACTACTCACAAGACTTCAACCCACTCTATTTGTAACTACTGCAGATGACAAATAAAATGAAAGGAAGATGGAAAGTGTTCATGAAATAATATAGGGAAACGGGAATACCCAAAAAAAAACATATCTTCAAAGTCTGATTTTTCACCACAAATTCCATTACAACCTGGCAGTGGATAGAAGCCGGGCCACTGAATGGAAGAACAATGTAGTGGCGCTTCAGCCATGGACGCGTGAGCCAAACTGTAGTCCGTGTGCCTTTTAAGCTGCCCTATGTTGTTAATTCGATGGTGTTCGAGTAAAGAGGGTTGTCATATTTTGTGCAAATCCAGTTTTGTTCCCCAGGTACATAATAAACTAGGACGTAGTTTTACACAGTGCTTCTTAAATATCTAAATCTTTCTTTTAGTTGTTAAAAAAAAAACAAATTAAATATTTAATTACAATTTTCTCCAAAAGTGCATAATGTAATATCAACATTCAATAAGTAATATATTAAAAACTATAGCACCTAGAACCATGATTTTTTTAATGCTCAGTATTTCATCATCTTCTTGAAACCACAAAAAAAAAACAACAAAAAAATGACTTTAGGTCCCATTTCCTGCAACTAGTCACCCTGATACATATGAAGAGTCCACTGCAAGAATGATGGATGTCATTTGGAATACATTTTGTAGGAGAAGCAATTGAAAGTTTGAAATGCTTAGCGCTCAAAGCTTAACTGTAATTTTCCGATCATTACTGGATAATGACTATCAATGTTAATGCCATATAACTCTCTATGTACATTCTATATGTCTTAAGCTATGCATTGACAGTCTTGGTTCATTTTCGACAAGAAAGTGACATCCATCATTCTTGCAGTGTACTCTTCATATATACTACAATGTTCTTTTGAAACTTATATATAATTTTAAATATATGTTGACTGCAGTTCGTCCTCATATTTAGCTGGCAGTATAATGTTTTTTTTTTTTTTTAAGCCGCGCATATTGGTGTGTAGCCAATTACACTTCTGCCGATTTTGATTAAGACTCCTGTTCTGAGATTGCAGCACCGATTAAGTCAGATTCTGTTAGGTCCGTATGATAGGATGATGTCAGTACGAAGAAAGGCAGGGTGAATGAAGATGAAGATGATAATGAGCCCGAAAGTTGTCCAGCATTTACCCTTAATGAGTTGAGGGAAAACCCAAAAAAATCTTCAACCCGGCAACTTATCTCAACCAGAATTCTTCCCCCCAGCCCGCTAGTTTCGCAGTCAGACATGCTGACAACTTACTTTCTTACTTACAAATGGCTTTTAAGGAACTCGGAGGTTCATTGCCGCCCTCACATAAGCCCGCCATCAGTCCCTATCCTGTGCAAGATTAATCCAGTCTCTATCATCATATACCACCTCCCTCAAATCCATTTTAATATTATCCTCCTATTTACGTCTCGGCCTCCCCAAAGGTCTTTTTCCCTCCGGGCTCCCAACTAACACTCTATATGCATTTCTCGATTCGCCAATACCTGCTACATGCCCTGTCCATCTCAAACGACTGGATTTAATGTTCCTAATTATGTCAGGTGAAGAATACAATGCGTGCAGTCCTGCGTTATGTAACTTTCTCCATTCTCCTGTAACTTCATTCCTTTTAGCCCCAAATATTTTCCTAACAACCTTACACGCTGACAAATATATGTCATTTTAAAAACATGAAACTCTGGCTATTGAACTGTTTTATAACGCGCATACGTTGAATTGCTACTTATTGAAACACATAAAGAAATAAAAGACCTGTTTCCTGAAAAATATACAGTAAATGAGGTTTGGTATTGTATTAGCAGTTAGCAACAAATGATCAAACCCTGACAAAACTGTCGTGCTATAGAGTCGCGGAGTCCCTATAGTAACGGCCGCGGGGAAGACATAGTGGCACAATAAGGGGCGCTGTACCTAATATCTGCCGGGGAAGTGTTTGTCAGATGAATATCGATGGTAGTCAATAACGAACACTACCGACCAGAACGGAAGGCGCGGCGGGAAAAGAACGCTGCTCTGAGATTCGTTATTTCAAAACAATACGCTATATTCTGTCTGATAGAACAACTTGTAGCCGTCATGAAACGAATACTGATGCCGTGCCTACGGCCCACCTCGGAAAATTAACCTTGCAGTAGCCCTACTCAAAGAACCTACTTTCTACCCTTATATTGGTGTACCAGTGAACTTGAATTCGACGCCTGCGCGAAAACGTTGAGATTTACTGTTCATTTACTGATGTTTTAGCCGTAGTGGAAAAGGGTAGTAACTGCCCATGTTGAGCCAGTAAAGAGTATCGGCGTACGGCAGACAGAATAACGCAAGGAAGTTTGCAACACGTTACTTTAAAAAGAGTATTCCTGATTAAAACTAAGCTTTGTGTTGGAATTAATTAAAATGTAAATCAGTTGTTGGTCCTCCGCGGTGGCAGGCGGTCCGTGTTCTAGTCCCGGTCAGGCCTGGGATTTTTATTAAGAAATCCATAGTGACACTTGTGCGCCAACATTTCTCCATTTAGTCATCATTCCATAGCATCCTGCAAAACCGGTTGAAAACCGAAGGAACTTACATAGCGCTACTGAACGCCTGGCTTTATAGGCAGTATGCGAAGTACATCTGCTTGCGTACTGCCTCAGTATTCGGTTTAACTAGTATTCGAGTTGATTCGATCTCTCTGTGGGTGGACAGTGAACCATCCAGATATTATAGCTGCGGATCATCAAGAGGAACAGACAGCATGCAGCGTGAAACTACAGGCGTTGTAAAGCGTAAATTGCAGAAAAAAACTTTCGGTATCCACAAATTATCAAGGTTGTAATTTTTTCTTACACTAGAAAACTGAATTATAATATTAAAATAATGACACACTTAAAAAACAGTAAACTCGATCAATAGTAAAACTAAAACAAAAATAACTTTATATCTTCTGAAACCTACTACAACCAATGCTTTTAGTATGTTTACTATGACTAGAGTCATAAACGTAATATAGGTTTTCCATTCATTTAAGTGAACCTTATCGCCCCGTACAATCTGCAGGGTTATTTCACTTCTACCCTGTATATGAATAGCTACTGTTTTGGAGGAATGCATTTAGAGTTAATAATTATTTAATTTTATGTTTTGTGATTAATTGTAATTTTATTTTGGATTTATTTACTTATTATATCTCACATTATACATTATGCTCATTTCATTTTCTACATACTAAATTGATGGAAAGATCACCAAACAACTCTAGCCTCTCTAGCAACACTTGTGAAACGAATATTGGCCATTCCATGAATAAGTGTTTCCACCGAGCGTAACTTTAGACTAGTAAAAGATATTTATTAATACATAAACACAAGAAGTCAACTCTGATCATGTAGTCTATGATAATAGGCCCTAATAATAATTGTGAACATCAAATAGTTGATATTAGCACGTGTGTAATAAAGTAGTTCTTTGAATGACACTTGTTTTCTCTGAAGTAGATCTTTTCTATACAGAATGATTTGTTTCTAAAACTTGCTATTCTTTTGTTATTCGTAGTTTAGAAATGAGTAAATTATACTTATTTTGTGCAGAACGACAACCATTGGGAGCCAAAGTAATCGTACTGTTGAAAATAACATTACTGTTTATCTTTTTAAATTGATTTCTTAATAAATAATATTGCAACTGATTAGAATAATTAAAAAGCATGCAACTATTGTTTTAGAGGTAGGCCTATACATTTTTTTAGTTTAAAGTACAAACGTCATAATGGACTTATGTACTTATTTTCTATTTTGTTTTATAATGAATTGTAATTATATTTTTGAATATGTTTACATTATGATATTTCACATTATACATTACGTCTATTTCCTTCGATGTCACTGTGTCCATTGTTAATTTATTTGTTACTAGTCAAATTACTGCAAGTTCGAAATACAAAAATAAATATATTAAAGTGTCAAATTATTTGTATTCCTATTTGAAGCAAACATATTTTCGTAATTAAACAAAATAAATATCTTTCAATATTATTACTCTGTTTGTATAGCCTACTGAGAAAATGTTAATGAGTTATTGTATAATGAAATGTACCTGGTGTTATTTGGAGATCGTATTTTCTTCCTCCTTACCATTTCTTTCTGTGTGAGATTTGTGTTCCAAATAATTCGCAATCTTACATGAACTTATGTAATATCGATCATTCGGTTATACAAATCGAACAAAATTGAGTCAATATGTGACGAGAAAGAGTTACGACGTAATCAAATGATGAAGTTATGACGTATACTGTTTAACACTGGTATAGAAAAATGCCAGCTATATAGCGTTTATTGGTAAGAAAAATGTACATGGCTTGTGCACGTCTTGTTCTGTGAAAAACTATAACATTGTTTAACATATCTATAAGCAACTTTCATAGTAAAACTCTAAAAGTTTAAAATATAGACGATACTTATAAAGTTACTGCAAGTTCAGAATAATAAAGAAAATATATGTGTTATAGTGTTGAATGAACTGTAAGAATACTTGCAAACACTTTTTTTTTCAATAAGACAACGTAAATTTCCTTGTTACTCCGGTTGTATACTCGAAAAACGTTAGTTTCATGTAAATCCGCCTGATGTTCTGTCTACTCTGCAATACATCAGGCGTAATCGCTCGACAACCGAGTTATTCGGCCCAACGTTCATCGTAGCCGGTTGAGCTCCGACCGGTCGAATCTAAACCGGTTGTGTGCGCAGTTTTGCAGGTCTCTAATTCCCCCAAAGCCGGCGGCTGGCGACGCACAGAGGGAGCTGGCCTAGGGACGAGTTGGTTTGCCTATTCGAAACCTGGGTACGCAGTGAACCTTAGTGTAGTCAGCCGGTGTGGGTTTGTTAATGTGTCTAGCTTGAAGGTTAGCGCAATAGATCTTGAAAGGTCGCAGTGCTGGGTTATAGTGACCCCCTCCAGAAATGTAATTTAATTCATACACTTCAGAAGCAATAGGAGTAAAGGTAATATAAATCGGTTTACTGACCTTCATTAGGCTGACATTCAGTAAGAATGCGAGACTAGACGCCAGGAAAGGAAGTTTCGTCAATAAACAAGAGGATAGGCCATGTCCCCGCAAGTTATCTTGCTAGCTCAGAAAGAGACGCGCGGGAGGAAAGATCAGTCCTAATGGCAACGCCTGAAACCAAGCCCATATCTAGTAGAGAAAGCCTTGCTGAAACCCTCGTAGTAGACGGGTGAAATGCTTTGTGTGGTCGAACAAATATTAACTATTGATTTATGTGAAGACATAAGCAATGTCTGGTAGCAATCGTGATTCAACTAGGTCAGGGTTGCAAAACTGTGCTACAATTGTGGCACATGTCACAAGCCGGAACACATAACTCATTCCTTCCTTTCACCCCACGCGTCATTGGACTTGGTAGGGGGGAGAGGAGATACAGTATGTATTCAGTGTGGTTGCGGAACGTCTCATATATGTAATTCAAGGCCGGGGGATTGTGGACGGGGAACAAACTCTTTCCCCATGCTTCCACCCTTCTCTTCCCCAGTTCTGCATCCCTGAACTAGGTTATTCACAGCAAGAAAAGGGAGTTTATATGGTCTGCGGTTACCTGTTTCGATTAAGAGATAAAAACAACTACTTAACTTTATAAATGATAGGCCAATTATACGATTTAAGGGAGATATACAGGTTCGAGAATAAAAAAGTAATTTTTAAATTTATTTTTATATAAATATTTGACATTTATCTTTATACCAGTGAAGGATTTTTTACGATATATACAATATTTTGGTAGATATGACCATAAACATGCGAGCGTACTCTTATTTAGCTCCATACGCATAAGATATGCTTAACGCTCATTTCCCGCAAGTTGTATTTTTCAAAACCATTTTGTGATAACTCGGTAAGTTTTTAAGATACCGCAGTAACATGTTGCATGCAACTGTCTTTCATACTTGTGAACAAGATGAATTACAATTATTGCTGTAACATTTATAGTTTATTTTTAAAAATTGCCTAAAAACATTAAAAATTTAACTTCTCGCAAGAAATTAAAAAAAAAATACTTCCGTTGTAGACGTTTCAAAGATTGCAGTTCATATTGTTCATTTGACATTCAGAAATAAATAGAAAAAAGAATGGCTCAGAAATATATTTGTGGACATTATCATAAAAATGGCACATCAATGCACAAAAACGACACTTTTTTGTTATGATAATTACTTATAATAGTGAAACGTTTAGTAAATCTGACAATAGTCTATAATTACAGAAGCAGTGAATACTGAGTATGTCAAATTCCAAGGTGAAAGATTCATTAGTTGCTGAGAAAAAAATATTGAATTTTCCTAATTTTTTAGTGCTCAAACTTGTATATCCCCCTATAAAATTTATCAGCCATGAACCTGGTTACAGTTTTGGTTAGTTTAATTTGTATTCTGCAAACTGATTGAAAGGCTTGATTCAGTAACCTTCAGAAACTCGTGTAGAAATTGTCATTTGAATTTGAATCAATGTCTTAAATTTATTAATTCGCGATTGTAAATTATATTGTTCAATAATATAATTATAATTATAGCTATAGTCAGTTTATCGTGTGAATTATTTTTCATTTTGTTTGTATTTATTGCGTTACTATTTTATACTTCATTATATCGTACACTTAGAGGAATGAATTTTTCATTTTATTAACTTTCTGAGAAAACAAAAATTCTTCTTCGATATTCTTTCCCAATCACTTGACACACACACACACACACACACACATACACTCACATTTGCACAGATACACGTGTATGTATTACTTACTTACAAATGGCTTTTAAGGAACCCCCAGGTTCATTTCCGCCCTCACATAAGCCCGCCATCGGTCCCCATCCTGTGCAAGATTAATCCAGCCTCTATCATCATATCCCACCTCCCTCAAATCCATTTTAATATTATCCTCCCAACTACGACTCGGCCTCCCAAAGAATTTTTCCCTCCGGCCTCCCAACTAACACCCTATATGGCTTTCTGTGTTCGCCCATACGTGCTACATGCCCTCCCCATCTCAAACGTCTGGATTTAATGTTCCTAATTATGTCAGGTGAAGAATAAAATGCGTGCAGTTTTGCGTTGTGTAACTTTCTCCATTCTCCTGTAACTTCATCCCTTTTAGCCCCAAATATTTTCCTAAGAATCTTATTCTCAGACACCCTTAATCTCTGTTCCTCTCTCAAAGTGAGAGTCCAAGTTTCACAACCATACATAACAACCGATAATATAACTGTTTTATAAATTCGAACTTTCAGATTTTTTGATAGCAGACTAGATGATAAAAGCTTTTCAACCGAATAATAACACGCATTTCCCATATTTATTTTGCGTTTAATTTCCTCCCTGGTGTCATTTATCGTGTATGTATTACATTACACAAATTACACAAAACACGCCTTGTAGCAAATTTGAATAATGGGGCTTCTGATGGAAGCAGCTATGTCACAATCCGTCAATGCACCATAATCAATCAGGCAACCTTTGAAAGACGGACAGACATGCAGAGAGACAGACTGAATAACAGATCATAGTTAATGGACGCTTATCGCACCGATGGAAAATAAATATTGGGTTATTTTACGACGCTGTATCAATATCTAGGTTATTTAGCAACTGAATGAAATGAAGGTGATAATGCCGGTGAAATGAGTCCGGGGTCCTGCACCGAAAGTTACCCAGCATTTGCTCGTATTGGGTTGAGGGAAAACCCCGGGAAAAACCTCAACCAGGTAACTTGTCCCGACCGGGATTCGAATCCGGGCAACCTGGTTTCGCGGCCAAACGCGCTGACCGTTACTCCATAGGTGTGGACGAAAATAAATATCTAACGATATTTTTGTAACAGTCAATAAATACAATAACTGCTTTAGAAGCTCCAGGTACTAATGAGATAGCTGCAGGGAAGTCAGACAGCACCAGGGAAGCCAGCAACCGACGTAACTTGCGAGGACAGCACAAGGACTAGAGGGAGATAGGCGAAGGGTCAGATGTAGAGTTAAAATCATTGAGCTTGAATGACGACTCGTAATAGGATGACAGCACTAAGTAAGTTTTCTGAAGGAGTGCTGTTGTGCCAAAATTGGCAGTGCTGTAATTGAGCCGGTACGGGCCGGTACGCCGTACCGTCTAAAATAAAAACTCGCTGTTACCGTACCGGAAAAAAATATAGGGTCGAAAATATATTAATTATGTTTAAATAATCTTTAAAAAAATTTGAAATGGAAGATGTTAGCTATTAAAAAAAAATATTTTGATACCTGGCATAAAAATAGCGGCTGGCATCTCATATCCTTTGCTTAAATGCTAGTCCATTCGTTGTTTTATCGAAAACCATGGTCTGGCACTTCAGGAGTAGTTGTGATTTGTTAGTTTCAAGTTTGCATACCACCATCGTATTTCTGTAAGTAATTAACACTAATTTCATGGCATGGCACCTCAAGAAATCTGCTACACTGATTCGCTAATTACAAAACTTGCGTAGATGACTTCGCATAACACTAATTTTATGATATGGCGCCTCAAGAATTCTGCTGCACTGATTCGCTGATTTTAAAACTCCCTCAGGTGTAATGCTAGCAGTTTGTTAGAGGAGGGAAATATTGTTACTTTTCGTGCGTTCATGAATCTTGAGTACAGCTAGCTATATATTATAGAGTCTATTTCAATTTAAACTGAAGAATGTGAATGAGCATTACTGTAATGAATGATATCTGTAATAAGAAAAGGAATACTTTTCCAGTAAAAGAATTCCTAGACTTTTGTTCCTAAAAAGTGTTGGGACACTAGAGTCAGTGTTTAATTTCTTGCCTTGTATGCAATTGTGGCTGCGATCTAGAAGGAGATCTGCAGAGGCGACTGTATGACGAAGAAGTAACCTTGGAAAAGAAGTGCAGTAAGAGTCCAAACAAAGTCTAGTGACCTAGTCTGACCAAGGAGGTTTCAACAGTACCCCCTAAAATTTGTTTTCAACTACAGCACTGAAAAGTGGTGAATAGAAATGAGAGCTAAATAAATCTACAGCAAAGACAAAGAACGCCAATTTGATTAAATTTTAAAAAATAAGGCTACATATTATAAAGAAAGAAGCTATTATAAAGAATACCTACAATTGTTAGTTTTATGTACCAAAATATAGATATAGCACATTAAAGGAATATTCTTGAGAATGTAAACATTGAAACAGCAAGAAAGGAAAGACAAATATTTTATTTGTGGTTATTTAACGATGCTGTATCAACTACTAGGCTATTCAGTGTGAACTGGTGATAGCGAGATAGTATTTGGCGAAATGACGCCGAGGATTCGCAATAAATTACTTAAAATGTGTCTTACGGCTTGGGAAAACGTCGGAAAAATCCACCCCAATAATCCTCCAAGCGGGAATCTAACTCACATCCTAGCGCAGCCTAGGGTAAGTGCAAACGCATCTGCCGATTGAGCTACGCCTGTGGCTGAAAAACAATTATTATTAATAGACTATGACAGACATAATGAGACGAGAAGTTCATGATCAAAATATATATCCACGCGAACGAATAAATAAAATTATATATGAAATAAATAAAGTGAAAAAATAATATAGCTACCGTACTAATTTATAACATAAAAGAGTAAAAACAGCTTTCATCCGCGAGTGGTAATTTAGCTCCCCTAGTGAAGCGGAGAGTGATAATTCCACGAGCGCATAAAATCTGTTTACTCTAGTATGCTATACAATATTTTATCCATTACTGGTATCTAAATTTAATTTTAAATTGTAGGTATTTTCTTTGTAAAGTGTTGTTTGTGAAGAAGTTATAAATGAATGAATGTATGGATTTTATTGTTGCCAATATGTTGTTTGTCATGAAGAGAGTGATTTAAAAAATTAATTAATCGCTGTGAATAAAGTCACTGTTTAGGTTAGTAAGGACGGTGAAATAAAGACCAGTTTAGAAACCAGTCATGGATAAAAACATTTTTAAGCTATAAGCTACAGGAAACGGAGAGGCTGGGGAGTCTACAAAAAATGAAAAGACGATCGCGAGAGTTAATAAAGAAACAATTTTCTCTTATCGCCGAAGAGATTTGAACGGACTCGGCCATGCTGTAGTTACTTATGACGAAGAAAAAGAAAAATAAAAAAAGCATACGTGGACTTAATTTCGCACAAAGTCTTGATCGATCATATTTGGTACATACAGAGTGATTCGTGAGGATTTACCGTCCTTTACGGAGCTTATTTCCGAAGGTATTCTGAACAAAAAATGTCATATAAACATGAGTCCTGTTCTCAATATTTACAGAGTTGCGTTTCATTATCAGAACGCATTGCTGTGAACGCGTGATCTTGGTCAGCGTGCAGTCAACAGCCAGCGCGAGCGCTACGGAAAACAAAGATAGCCGTATGCAATTAATTGCGCGACGAGTGCCGTTCACAAGCGTGCGGCCAAGTGTACTCAAGCGGACGGCGATACTTTTAAAATGTGTTGTAAACTCTGCAAGACTGTAAATTAGGATGCAAAACAGAACTGCAAATAATGAAGTCGGTGGAAGTGGTGTGAATTGTAATAATTGTTATGATAAGTACGTAAGAATAATGTAATTTTCTAGTTTAAAATAGAAAACAAATGTCTGTACGAGCACTAAGGAGTTTATAGCACTTTTTTAGCTTGATAATACTTGCCAATTAAAGAAATTATACTTCTGAATGGTTCATTCTCTATTATTGTATTATTCTTTTAGGAACTTTCAAACTAAAGAAAAAACGTATTTTACAAACAATTTTAAATTAGTGTTGAAAATAGGAACTATGTTTATATGACATTTTTGCTCAAAATGTCTTCAGAAATAAGCTCCGTAATGGACGGCAAATCCTCGTGAATCACTCTGTATAACAGTTACGCGATGTCAAAGTGAATTATTCACATGTTTTGGACTCAATCAGATCAAGTGTGGATGTCGAATAAATTTGTCTGAGTAAGTATTATGTTTTATGTATATCGTATTCGATATTGTATTTCTTGCGTGTTGACCTACTGTACACATTATTTCTAAGGTTCTGCAGGAATTGTAGATTATATCCTCGGAACTTCCGTCACTTTCATGACACACTTTTGAAACCTCTACACGTTCAGCTAAGCCTGCTAACTATGCATCGCTACTAGCCGAAGCTCTTGTGAATTTGCCCGGTGTGCGAGGCGCGTTTTGCTCCCTAACTTTATTTAACGTGTTATTCAAAGAACCGCGAATATTTATTGATCGACTTGTGCCCTGGTTAAGGGTTGCTGCAAACTACAAGAAGAATTGAAGACATACAGAGACTCCTTATCTTTTCAAAGCGTCTTTCTACTCAGGTGTTAGGTCATAATGCAAGATCACTAGTTTTAATTTCGACAAAGAGAACGAAGGGGAAATTGTCCAAGAAACGAGTCAAAAGTCAGAAGTGCAATCTGGAGATAATTACGACAAGGATGCCCTTTATTACCTATTTCAACATCTAATTTGAGGATTTAGTGAAAAATTATTTTCAGAACAAGGGAGGAGTGATAGTAGGAGGAAAAGGAATAAAGTGTATAAGATTTGCTGATGATATGGCGTTGTTAACTGAAGGGGTAAACTACTGGAGCTAAATGATAGCTGTGAGCAGCATGGCATGAAGGTAAATGCAAACAAGACAAAGATAATGGTTATCGGAAGAAAACTGAAGAAGGTAAGCTTGAGAACTCGAAATGAGGCAGTGGAACAAGTGGACAGCTTCAAATACAATATCGAATACAATATCGAATACTTGGGATGTATAAGCAGTAACATGAGCTACTGCCAGGAAGTCAAAAGGATGATAGCAATGGCAAAGGAAATGTTTAAAAGAAAAAGGAGCCATTTCTGCGCTCTTCTGGAAAAAGAACTAAGGAAGAGACTAGTCAAGTGCTTTGCGTGGAGTGTGGTATTATGTGGAACAGAAACATGGACATTACGACGAAGTGAAGAGAAGCGAATAGAAGCATTTGAAATGTAGATATGAAGAAAAATAGAGAGTGAGAAATAAACAGACAGAATAAGAAATGAAACGTGCTAGAAAGAGTTGGTACAGAAAAAATAATGCTGAAACTGATCAAGAAGAGAAAAAGAAATTTATTGAACCACTGATATCAGATTATACAGGATTGTTTCCTATCTCTGAGAACGAATTTGAATGACGTCATGTGAGTCAGAAATCACATCGACAGCTGAATTACGGCGAGAGGTGACAGTAGAGACCAGTACAGACCAGTAGTGAGTGATTTCATAATTACAGTAGCAATGCCCAAGAAAATCGAGCCTTTTTGGGAGGGATACATAACAACTCTTTCCGATGCCAAGTACAGTTACGTGAAAATCATAGGAGCCTGCAAGGCATCTTGTGTTTACCTAATAAGACTGGCAAAGCTTAGATGGGATTAATTTCAGACTGAAAAAAGCAAACAAATCCACCCTCCCGTCACAAGTCGCCGCAGCCCACGAGATGATACAAATTCCATTCGAACTTTACCAATCTTATTAAGTACACAGAAAATGCCTTTCTTGGAAATAACGAAACCTCGTTTATTGCAGCCTCCTTTTATTTTCACTTAACTGTACTTGGCATCGGAAAGGGTTGTTATGTACCCCTCCCAAAAAGGCTCGATTTTCTTGGGAATTTCTGCTGTGAGTCGCCGTGCACTATGAGATCACTCACTACTGGTCTGTCACCTCGCGCCACAGTTCAGCTGTCGTGTGACTCCTGACGCACATGACGTCATATAAATTAGTTATCAGAGATCGGAAACAACTCTGTATACAACATTAAGATACGTGGATAATATATGGAGTTTAAGAGGAAGGCATAAAATAAGAAATATTGGAGAACGCTGGGTGTGCAAAAAATACCTGCCCTTGGATAGAACACTGTGAATGAAATGAATGTAATATTCAGATATGAGTGTCAACTAATTGCATTAGGCCAGCGGTTCCAAAGTGTGGGTCACGACCCCAGGGGGGCCGTGTAAAGAACTAAGGGAGTCGCCAGATATTTACAAAATAAAGAATGTCTTATTAACATATGGTTACATTTTCTATTTGTAAACTTAAACAATTTTCTACATAAAAATAAAAAAATGTTTCATTACTTTTAAAATAAAAAATAATTAATGAGATAAATTTGCCTGGAATTCGGAAAGTACATCTCAAAGTAGATTCTCAAATCTGGAGTCTGTATTCGATACACACACATTGATATCATTTTCAAATTTAGAGAGATTTCCCACTTTTGTTTGCATGTCAATCGTAAATAGAAATTTATTTAGTATAAATATGAGGTTATAAATCTTATCAAAAACGCTAGCTTCTTTGCAAGCTCGGATAGTATTGCATTGCATTTATGACACCTAGCTACGAATAGCTTGTATTCTCGAACGGATTGGGAAGTTCAGAAAACAAAGATAAACAAATTGAGTTAGGAGTAACAGATAGTGCAAGCATCATTTTCGATTTGTATTGTAGGAAACAGAAAGTGGATGTAGGTATATTCTCATATGTAGGTTGTAATGTAAAATTAGGATCACTTATAATTAGGTTACCCATATTTTATGTATTATTAATTGTAATTATTGTGTATAATTGTATTGTATATTCTAATTGTATTGAGTATTGTATAATTGTATTGCATATTGTAATTTTATTGTGTATTGTTTATATTGTATCACTGCCACAGGGTGCTTCCCACTTGTAGTGTAAATAAAAAAATAAATAAATACATTAAAACAGCGCCACAGCGGTAATAATTTGAAGTAGTAGAAAATATGCTTAAATAATATTTAGTGTCTTTTTTGTACCACATATTTTTATTTTGATCGTTGTTTGAGTGGTATATATTGGTTTTGGATAAAATTATCGTTGTTTTAGATTTTTCAGGGATTTCTATTTTTCGAATGATCTTAAGTGTCGGTACGGTAGTGGGGGGGGGGGGGGGGATCGCAAAGAAAAGTCTCGCCCAAAAGTGGGTCGCTCCGTCAAAAATTTGGGAGTATTAAGCTATACGCCTACGTACTCCATGGAAGTTAAGCAGTATGAATCCTATGTTTATGAAATGAGACGTAATGATTTGTGTCGATGACCAAGATTGTAGCCTAAGTAATATAGAAATGGGGAAATGATGAGAGAATAATATCGTGTATCCTGAGAAATCCTACAGGAATTATTTTGTTGATCACAAATTCCATTTTTCTTAATCGTGGTTGGAATCTGATTCTCAAGCATATAAATGCAGAATAGTCGGCGTGGCTGATTAATTAGTTATGTCTATACGAATATCTAATCTTCACAACACTGTAAAAACTAACGTCATTCTCAGCATTCCTAGAAACTCTGTTGTGGATTCCTTTCACTTTTAAAATTATCTGGATTAGAGAAGATACATCAGTATCTTGTGGAACAAACTAATGAAGCATAATGAAAGGGAAATAAACAGATAATCGATGAAGTAATAAAGTGGCACGGTTCTACCAAGACAGCATTACTGGATCGATTCAATACATGGGAAGTGAAGATTTATCTTCCTTCTACAGAAGCTGGTCTTTGTTGTGGTGACTATTATGTGCATTATTACTGCACATTCTTAATAAGACGAAACGGAAATACGGCTTAAATTATTGAAGATGACGCTGGCGACGATGATTAAGCAATCAGTTACTTAATCTGAAACGTAGGCCTAATGTTCAAATATAACGAGAAAATATAAACAAATTTTATACTTAAAATTTCGATACTAGAAATATAAAAACTAATATAAATAATGTCTTTGACGTGAATACTCGTAATAAGTGCAATTAATTCTTTCGCACACTAGTTAAACTTCGGACATTCGACTAATATTAAGATTGGAATCACAAAAACTTTAGCCTGTTATTTTTTTAGAGGAATCATCATTATTATCAGTTACGAATTTTGATTCATTAGATTAGTATTGACCTTCTTTGTTTTTTCAGACATCTTTTCTTATGCATTTTTATCTCTCATCTATTATCATTGTAGGCATTCTACTTTTATAAGTTCTCAAAAGCAGAGAGACCCCGTCGTTCCGTTACTTTTTAACATCGCCAGCGCAGACTTCATAGGAGAATTACAAAAAGGCTCCAAAGAAACTGCCATACACATGTATGCGGACGATATGGTAGCATCGATCGAAAGGAACGACCTATAAAAACGCCCTAAACACCCTATCCAGCTGGGCAGACAAAAATGAGTCCCTCGTTAATAAGAGAAAGATGTTCAGATGATATTTAGTAAGGGAGGAAAGGTTGCAGCAGAATATAATTACATTTTACAAGAATGAGCCCTAGAAATATCTAACTTCTTCTATTATCTAAGCGACACACTTACTTCATACAGTAACCATGTCAAAGAAAGAACCTAGCCGCAAGCAAAGCAATGTACGACATCAAGGACATAACACGACTGTCGCTACGAACTATACAACAACCATGCACATTCTTGCGCATTTCTGCTTATACAAGGGACGTCATTTTATTTTTACTTCAGTTTTTATTGCACCTGAGTTTTTAATGTACTGCACTCCCACCTCTTTTACTAGTGAAATTCCACCCGTCCTCCACACAGAGCCAATACAGCATATGCAGACAAAATCGCCTTGCGGTCATAGTAAACAGTACTGAGTGAGTGAGTGAGTGAGTGAGTGAGTGAGTGAGTGAGTGAGTGAGTGAGTGAGTGAGTGAGTGAGTGAGTGAGTGAGTGAGTGAGTGAGTGAGTGAGTGAGTGAGTGAGTGAGAATAGTATGTTCCAAAAATATGGTCGCATTTTCCAGTGAACAAAGAAAATTCATTATTGAATCCGAATTTCGCACAGATATTGTGTGTCCTTTTGGTTACGTCGCATCCCGGTTTCCCCCACCCGTTTGCTGACCCTTCTGTAAAGACTATGTAGTGGCTGGGCTGTTTTATCTGTTTTCTGAAAACATTTGCTGTTTGGAATTGGACGTCTACTTAAACAACTGTTTAAAATAATTTAAGTAATTAACTCTCACGTTATTTCCTCCTTTCTACGACCCTGCGACATTACTTGGACGGACAGTATATATCATGTCTGAGTAAATTTATCTGTACGGATCGGGCAGAAGTGAAGATTGAATTTACTGTACTCTGTTATAAAAGGTATAAAATTATTTCAACAGGCACAGGATTATATCCCCCCATGTCGACTCATTTGAGTGCTTTGTATTATTTCTTTTGGGGTTACTGGAAAACACTTGTGTTCGCTAAACATTCGACAACAATAGAAGAATTAAAGAATTTACAACACGGAACAATACATTCAATTTCAGAAGAATTAAAGCTTAAAATGTTTTTGATATTATGTATAAAAGAACTGAAGCCTGTATCGAAATGAACGGCCACCATTTTCAGCAATTTGTTAAAATAACCAGATTTTGAGTATTTTTAAATTTAAATGCACTCTCCATATTGTATACCAATGTGCTGTAGACAGTATACTATGCACTTCGTAATGAATATGTCCAACTGGATAGTTCAATTAGTGAGTAAAAACACTTATTGTTAATACTGTACTGCATTGTGATTAAATAAAAACCTAACGAAAATTATCAAACTCAGAATCATAATAGTCCCTAGTTTACGTAAATAGATGCACTACTTTTCTTCCCTCCTGTAAGTAGTAAATTAATTTGTTTGCATTTTACACTAGTATCATGAAACTCCGGTCGTGGAAGGAAGTTACAAACAGTGTTTCCGGTTCTTAACTGTTAATCCAAAGGTAATATTAGAATTGTTAGTAAAAACAAAATGATATTCCGGGTGTATAAGTTCTCAAATTATGTTTTATCAGTTCAATTTTCATTCACATTATACGAAGTACAGAGTATAAAACGGGTGGTTTTTAATCGTGTTGAGAACAGGGCAATCCCACTCGTGCCCGAACCAGCCTGCGGTCAGGGAATGCTATGAAATGGTGCTGAAACATAGATGTGATAGAATGATATGCATATCTAACATGGAAAATGGGACAACACCGAGAAATACCTTAACTGCAACACTATCCGCCCCAGATGGCCTGCGTGACAAGTTGATGGTCTAGGCCAGTGATAACTCGGCCAGCATGGGCGCTCAACACTGCTCCCGTGCAGAGCAAGCGGGCATTGCCAAATCCTCGAAATTATGCAAACCTACCTCCCATTCAGTAGCGACTCTTGGCAGAAGCTAGATGCAATGTTGAATAGAAGTAGTATGTCTCAACGGTCGTCGTCTCCTTCGGGAGGAATTTCATTCACGATTTCAAGACTTGAACATTTGGAGTCAGGTTTTAAGATTTTCATAGCATATTGTTGGGAAAAGCCGTCCGTTCTCTTTCAGTAACTTCTCTGAGTGCTTCGATTCTAAGAAAGTATTAGTTCCAAAGAACAGTTCCGAAATAACAGCAAGCGTCTGACAACGTAATAATCACCAAAATATTATATTATTTTGGAACTAGTTCCGTTTCCAAAAATCTTAGACCATAATGCAATTTGAACCACGGCAGCTGTTATAGTCAGGTGTAAGTGCAGTAATTTAGACATACTATAAAACATCGCAATGGTTTGAGCATTCTCTCTACTAAATAAAGCAAATTACTACAGTACTACATGATATTAGTCTCCATTAAAGCTTCATTATTTTATTTGAAATAATAAACATTCAGGTTACTTGGGGTACATTTGCATTGTTATGTTACCATATACAAAATACGCTGTATTAATAAAAGTATGTATAATTCTTTCTTAATTGGATATAATAAGATAATGATTTTGGAAAAGTAATAATAGACACAATCTTACAATTTGACATTTCATTTATTCTTGTTGCTATATTAATAACAAACGATGTAAATGAAGCTGATTAGCAAATCAGACTGAATGTTTAATAATGAAACGCGCCCTGTAAATTCATTAGAGTTAAAAATTTGGCGCTCCCTCATCATACTCACCTGTGAAGGAACTACTGTACATCCCAGGACAACACTTTGGTCGGAACTGTTATGGTTGGTGGGTGAAAAGAGAATCCAAAAATCCCGAAAAATCGCTGCCATTGTTAAGTAAATTTCTACTCGTGTTTTACAAATAGTAGCCAACAAATATTTATTTTTACTCTGTTTCTTTCGTAAACAATTTATAGTTTTCCATTTGAATTATTTATCTCCTATCAAACCTAAAATAGTACGATTCATTATGTTCATGGTTTAGTTAATGCATATTTATGCATGTAGTGGCAATCCCAGAGTTTAATTTAGATATACATACAAGATTTTTATTAATTTGAATATTAAGTATTTAATTGAAATTGTGCCAGTAATATGTAACAATTGTGCTGCCGCTATTTAATGTCTTATTCTGTTTACATATGTAATATATAAATATTCGAATGCACTAATAAAGTTCATGTTCATTTATTCAAATAATGCTCATTAAAAAACAGAGACACTGCCACTGCACAGAACCTCTGCTCCGGTACCACACAGTCGGTTGTTCGAGGCAAGCGAGCGAGCTAGGGAGATTCACAGTGCAAATCAGTTGATTACCACTGGTCTAGACCATAAAGCGTTGCAGGAGTTCACAGTCACAAGTGCTATTATTATCCTGACTGTCGCGCGTGTGACTCAGTTTTATCACGCTGGTCTTCCATTCAGACGACCCGAGTTCAATCTCGGACCAGGAAGTGCTGGATAAAGCAGATATGGCAGAGAGTTTTTCCATGGGTTCTACCATTTTCCTTTTTCATCCCATCAGTAGACTCTCCGTTTCTCTCGCATTCCATTATTATCCGCAGTAATGAAAATAAGCTGAGGTGAAGTCTTGCAGATACTACGATTTTCCAATGCTGATGTAGTTCCTGAGGATTTGGGGCTCCGGACTCTGGAGTTTACCAGATTCTCATCTCGAGATGGGACCTGGCTCTGAAAAGATGAGACAGGATGGTCCGCCTGTCAGCATTGGAATCACAAATTCCATCCAAGTCGCCTTCTGACTGCAACAATCATCGTATCCATACATTTACTAAGTGCATGGCTCCATCCCGAGTCAGCCAGGAAGTAGACTTTAATTGGTGGCTATACTACTCGTGCTGGTTCCTTCGTGAATGGAGTAGTTGTGCAAAGAATAAGTAATGGCTCCATAGGACTTGAAACCATATACTAAAATTGTTGTTCAATAACAACTGGTAGATCAGAGAAAAATAATATTACCAGTATTACATACTAAACTGAAACAGATGGAAAACTTTGTAATTAAACTAAATGGAGGCACACTTAAATATTTTTTCAAAGTTTCGGCATAAGTGACTCTACAACATAGTCTTCAAATAATAAAAGTGTTGTTGATAAGAATTTTGATAGTATCCTGAAGAGCGAGGAACAAATAGCATGGGAAACCTTCCGGTCAGTCGCAACGAATTTTCTCGGAAACAAAAGGAGACATCTACAGTAAATTGATGGATAATATGTTGATTACACACTACAACAAAATGGGGTACTCAGTGTCTCTCAAAATGCATTTCCTGCGGTCCCATTTGAACCTCTTTTCTGAAAACTTCAAGGCAGTAATCTATTACTTCGGCGAACGATTCCGTCAAGATACCGCGACTCTACAAAGAAGTAGTAGGCAAAGGGAACACATTAATAGTTACTGAATCCTGCTAGTCGAGGATAATACTGATAATATATCTGAGGTAAAACAAGAGTATAGTCAGAAGTTCACGTCGATCATGTATGTGCAATTACTTTAACAAATATAAATGGCACTCGGGAGGAAATTAATGCAGAATAAATATGGGAAATGCCTGTTATTATTTGATTGAGAAGCTTTCGTCATCCAGTCTGCTCTCTAAAAAAACCGAAAGTTAGAATTTATAAAACAGTTATATTACCGGTTGTTCTGTATGGTTATGAAACATGGACTCTCACTTTGAGAGAGGAACAGAGGTTAAGCGTGTTCGAGAAGAAGATGCTTAGGAAAATATTTGGAGCTAAGCGGGACGAAGTTACAGGAGAATGGAGGAAGTTACACAATGCAGGACTGCACGCATTGTATTCTTCACCTGACATAATTAGGAACATTAAATCCAGACATTTGATATGGTCAGGGCATGTAGCGCGTACGGGCAAATCCAGAAATGCATATAGAATGTTAGTTGGGAACCGGAGGGGAAAAAACTTTGGGGAGGCCGAGACACAGAAGGGAGGATAATATTAAAATGGAATTGAAGGAGGTGGGATATGATGTAGGGACAGAATTTATCTTGCTCAGGATAGGGACCGATGGCGGGCTAATGTGAGAGCGGCAATGAACCTCCGGAGTGTCTAAAAGCCGTAAGTTAGTAAATATTATTGAAGATGTCTTCTAATCAAGAAGCAATTAAACTTTTTTCCCGTATTTTTTCGAACTTAGCTGCCCAAAACAGGTAACGTTTCGTTTGTTTCATTTCCGATGCATACACATTATTAAAATTTGTTATTCTGTGTACTTATTGACACAACCTTAGATAAGCAGTAAATAGTAAGCTATGCTTTAAATACGACTGGTGTTTTCAATGATGAGCACATCACAACTAACTCATCGGCTGGTCATACTAGTATGTCGACGTATCATTTAAGCCCATTTGAACTCAGATGCGCCTTAGCACTCGAATGGAACAAATAAAACATCGTCACGATGCGGGTAACGTGGATAAGTGAATTTAAGTATAGAAAGCTGAAAGAGAAATAAGGAAGAAACAACGGGAAACTGCCATTTCATACAGGAAATATTGGTGCAATGAGTTAATTTATAGGGGGAAAATCATCCAAGAAAACTGGCACAGGATTATTGATACAGTGAAAATTAAATCAACAATGATATTCTTGTACAATATTCTTCCATATACTTGTACTTAAGTAACTAACTTACATAAATATGTTGTTCCTTTCGAAGATGAGTAACTGAAAACTTGTGTGTGTGTGAATTTGAGTATGTCTAGCCTAGTAGAAAACGAAGACGAAATTCTGTCATGTGGAAGATGTGGTTACGTTTTGGTACTACGTTTTAAGAATAGTATAGTAACAGGACAAGGTTATATTGGATTTGAAGTTAAAAAGCCGAATTGCTCAAAACCGGCGATTACTACAGCCCCAGAAGGTTCTTATGTGCAAATACTGAATACTGATCATGATCATCCACATTCCAACAGATAAGTGCACTGAAGCGAGATATAGATAATGAACCAACTATCTCTCATTTGAGTTATACTAGTTTCCACCTTAGGAGACGACTAAACGGAAGTGACATCTTGTTACTGTCAGTAGTCTCAGTTTCTATATAATCGTGGCGTTAGTTCAAATAATTGAGTTAGGCACTTTGCAGTTTTCACTAGAATATTTAAAATGAGCCTATGACGAAATATTTGAATTGATTACGATTTATATTTTCACTTGCAATAACAGCGGTAATGATGCAGCACACGAAAACAACTACATATAACGCACGTATCCTGGCGCCGTAAGTTTGGCAACATTGTCCCATCAAAGAAGAGAACATCACACCGGTCTTGATTGGCATTGTATTGCCAGTTTGTCGCTAGCAGACGAATTTTTGCATTATAAACTCCAGTGAAAAGTTACGCTGTCACTCAATGTGGCAACGCTGTACAAGCTACTCCTCTAGCCCGCATCAGTCCTCGCCTATAGAACTACTTCCCCCGTCGTAGCTTTAAAACATGAAAACTAGTATAGAAAGAATACCGTTTCTTTCCTTACCGAGAATCTTAAAGAAAAGTGTTAACAAAAGGCGCCAACAGGATTTATCAGCAAATCCGAAATCATTAAATATCTCTAGCTATAAGTACCCAATGAATTTCGCATTACAATAATAGGATATTCTTATGGCACTTACAATGAGCAGGGCAGAAATGAAAAATAAATGTTATGTTTTATTTAACGACGCTCGCAACTGCCGAGGTTATATCAGCTCGCCGATGTGCCGGAATTTTGTTTCACAGGAGTTCTTTTGCATGCCAGTAAATCTACTGACATGAGCCTGTCGCATTTAAGCATACTATACGTAATTAATTCATTGATTACATATGCGAATACTTATGTTATAATCTACAGTAATTTGCTCGAAACATATGTGATGAGACGTTTTTGTTTACATTCTCCTCTCGGAAGTCTTGCGGAGTGGATGATTGGAATCACGCTCGCATCCACTGCGGAGCAATGACTTCAAGGAGCGTTGCATTTCGTATTCTGAAAATTGTTGGGCGCATCATAAACTTATTTGACGAAATCTGTTCGCATTGACTTGATATATTACTTCTGTGGGTGACTGTAATAGGTTCCCTTACACCCTGTGTATATATATATATATATATTATATATATATATATAATCGTATATTTTCAAGCAAATCCTGCGTCAAGCTATAAAGTAAAAAATAATTTATGCGATATATATCTATTTCTCATTAAGTACCTTTTCAAATCTCGAATTCTGGAATCTGTATTTGATACACACAGAATGATATCATTTCCAAACACATTGAGTTTTCTAGCTTTTGTTTCGATAGCAATCATAGACGAGAAACGTATTTTATGTTAATAAGAGGTTGGAACTTCTTTTGTAAGCTCGAAGTATTCTTTGCATTCCTTTTCTTTTGATTCAAAACTAGTCTACGCTCTGCGTAAAATGTCTAGTTTCAATATTCCACTAGTACAATAGGGAAATAGTTATTACTAGAATTTGAAGTTGAATCGGGGCGATACAGGATAACTGATAGCGGAGTAATGAGTGGAGCTGGGGGAACAGGTTAGGGCTTGTTAATTTTTCCGTCTTCTATCCACTGTGCTGTCTTTCTAGGTATGGTTGACGTTGAAGGTTTCGTAAGTGCTGGACATTTTGGACAACGTGAAGTCATTGCGATGTTGAAGACGAACTGCAGTTGAAACAAATGTTTAAATATAAATTATGTTCTACAAGAAAATGAAATTAAATGAAATAAAACCTTGCAAGAAAGGACAAAACGCATAACAACTGCTTGAAAAAAATGCCTTAATTATGGACTAAAAATTTATAACATGATTTTGAAATCGAAATATAAATAAATTATTAAGAAATTATAACATGTATGAATTCAAATTGTAAATGAAAGAGATATTTGGAATACGTAATTGAAATTAGAATATATAGGCATATTATTTGATTGATATATTTCTAATAAATATCTTGTGATTTGGCGATACTTTATTACACTTAATTTGATTCTCAGTTTACTCTATTTCATTATCAAGTTAACCTACGAAACTTTCATTTTGACTTCTTACCGAATAAAATTCTTACTAAATACAATATTTGAGTTATAATTTATTAACTTACATAAGTACTTTGTGCTCAATTTTCCCTCCGAACACGAATTTTACTCGTACGGAAGTTAGATTTATAGAAAAAAGAACGTAATATTGTTTTTTAAATTTTTATCTAAAATCTTATATCTTTTATAGTATTATCATTATTATTTTAATACAAGTTTATTTCTGTGATTTATATTTTACAAAGAAATTCTGTTTATATTGTTTCTTTTAATTAAAAATGTTATACGTTCTGATGATGATGATGATGATGATGATGATAATAATAATAATAATAATAATAATAATAATAATAATAATAATAATAATAATTGCTGATAATTACTTTTTAAACAGTATTGTTCTAATTTACAATGATGTACCAAAGTACATATGACATTTCCGTGCAGGAATTCTTCATTACCTTATGGTGAAGAATGGGTAGGACAGAGAAAAATTCTCTCCGGCACCGCGACTCGGACCCGGGTTTTTAGCTCTACGTGCTGACGCTTTATCCACTAAGCCACACCCGATTCCAGTTTCGATGCCGGATTGAATCCCTCTCAGTTTAAGTTCTACCTCTCTTGTTCCCCTTTGTATTATTCTGTATGATTCTTCACAGGCCTAAAAATGTTATGTTTCTACATCTGAGAGATGATAATACATTGTATTCTAGCCAACATAATATTTATGTTTGTCCTTCAGGCGAAAGTTTATTTATCCGGGGGTAAGAGACGCTAGCCCGAGGGTGCACTGTGCTGATAACTGCTGAGTCAAACGGAATAGTTATAATATTTTGTAAAAGTTGTATTCATAATGTCCCAGGAGAAATGTACTATATACAATAAAGAAACCAAGGAGGAAATTCTAGATAATATTGAACAAAAATTATTAATTATAAAACCAAATGGCGATTTTTTTCCTTGATTCAGCACGAATTTTCTCTACTCTAACCTTAATATTTCTTGATATGGTCGTTTAATGTGGAATAATAGAATCTGCACTCATCTTACCATACTAAGCATCTTCAACGTCAATAATTGTCTGCGATTAAGCATATCTTAATATACCGTATAGTATTGTAAAACTCTTAAGCATAGTGAACATGTAGACTTGGTTTATTTTTATTAAATACGTACTGTGACTGAAATAGATTATGTTTTCTTTTGAAGAAATTTGAAACACATCACAAAATCTCTGTTCTTTTTATCAATCACATATTTACTAAGCTACATTAAACATTTTCATTACTGATAAATGAGTTTGACAAAAAGGATGCTGAATAACATCATTTATAATAAAAATCATTATTTAATTTAAAGAATTGTGTTATTTAAAAATTATGTTTTCTTGTTTAAATGTTAAAATACTTCCTGCTTTTCGTGCTATTTGAAATAAAACAAATGGTAACCTTTTACTTAGGCTGCTTTGGGTATCAGGCATTAAAAGGTGATGTAATTGTAGTGCAACAACCTCGAGCGCTCGCGACCGACCGAGCTAACGTTTCAACCGATCGGTTATATATTTTCGATTGAATGCGTTCGAGCAAATCATTTTCTGGCTGCCTTTTTCATAACCGAAGACTGATCGGTAAGTTCCGGTCGGCCGTTTCCGTAAGAATGCAGAGGTCCACTCGTCATTGCCTTGGTGTCATCGATGCATGTATAAATGCGTTTCGTCCAGTCAGTATCATACATAATAGTACTCTGCATAAAAGTATTGAATGAGAATTTTCCTTTTATATTAGTTCTAGTGGTTTACAAAATTAAACGTCTTCCGTAACACCATTCTCTACATCACATCTTACAAAACGTATCCATTGAGCGCAGTTAGAAATATCTGTACATTCGTCCATTTGCAATAAAAAGTACAAGCACTCCTTAATATTTCCATTCGAATATCATATCGCTTATCCTTCTTTGAATCTTGTTTTTAGGGAGAGGTATTTGCTTAAGCTTGTCAGCCTCTTTTTTATCAGTCATTATTCATTATTTGCACCACACGCACAGCTGTCAGTAAAATCAGATTTTTGGTGAATGTACTCGTATGTGGATTAAGTACTGTTTTTTTAATGCGGAATGCAACTTCATAACTTGCCTTAGGAAAGCTTTTTCATTAGTGCTGGTTGCCAAAGTAAAAACAGCTTGCTCCTTGTGAAAGTATTTAGATTTATTTCAAGAAAATGAGTCCGAGGTCCAAGGTTTGTCTCTTATGACTGTATGTTTATTACTTAAATGGCGAAATAAGTTGACGGCTTCATACTTTCTCGTGACAACACTTCTCGATAATCTATACATTGGGGTTTATTGGAAACAACAGTAAAACCATAATTATTTGACATAGTCATCGCTGTCCAAACTATTTTTCTTTTTATCCTTGTCACTAGAAGGTTCCAACGATCTCCTCGGAAATGCATCCATCTTTAACAAAATGCGTATAGCTCGTATTAAGTTGTTTAATATTCACTTGTCGCTCAACAGTACAGCGCAGAGACTGGAAATGATGTGTCATCGCGCTTCGCCGCATATATAATATATTTGAATGTTTCCATAAGACTCGTGTGGCTTCTAGCTACGAAAAGCGTGCGCTCTCAAACAAGCTGGAAAGTCCAGAAAATAAAGAAAAACTGGGCAACATATAGCGCAAGCATCATTTTCGATTTGTATTGAGCTATTATCGTAGCGCCACGGCGAAGTACTAGAAATGATGTTTATGTTACTGTTGTACCATATAAGCTTACTCCTAATTTGGTCATTCATTGAGTGGTATCCACTGATTTTTGAGTAAAATTATCGTTGTTTTCGATTTTAAAGAGAGCTGTATTTTTCGAATGGGGTTAACTAGCTATATAGTCCACTGCTGTGGAGTAGTGGTTAGCACGTCTGACTGTGGAAAGAGCGGGCTCGGGTTAAAATTCTGGTTGGGACAAGCTATCTGGTTGGGATTTATTTCCGAGGTTTTTCCTCAAGCATAATTGCTGGGTAACTTTCGGCGTTGGAACTCGGACTCATTTAGCCATCATTAATTCACATATCATCATCATCCATACAATAGCCCGGGTTAAGTTCACGATGCAGCGTGCTTTACTGGTACAAGTGTGAGGCCGTTTGGGTAACCAATTCTTCACAGAATAGGAGTGGTAAGCACAATAAACCTCAGGCTGCAGTGTAAGCATTCTGGTCCCTCCTTCGTATAAGAGAAGAAAAAAAGTAGCTATACAGTATTTCGGAGGTCGTAAACGAAAGTCTCGTGTTACAAAAGTTTGAGAACCACTACTCTAAGCAATTATTATCTTTGTAATTTTTAAGATCTATCAAGCTTCCTATTCCTGCACATTCACACGGTCCTAGTGTTCTAAGTGAGTCTTGACACGCTTCATACAAAACATATTTTCTGAAAAATTTCATAATTATTGTTATATCTACCGAATAGTGAAGAATCTGATCTTCATCGGATAGAAACCCTATATCACTTACACATGCCCTGACACGTACATTAAAAAATACCTGCGTATTTTTCTATCTAATTTAAAAGAAGACAATAGAGTTGAACTCATCCCGTACATTTCTACGTAGCGCGGTTGTTTTCTAGAACACTTTGCAAACAGTTCTTATTGTGGCTTTCTCACCTCACGCAATCTAGCAGATTCGTAAGGAAATGATTCACTTCTTCTAATGCGATGCAACATATTTTACTCCTTCCCGCTTTCTCTCACTTTACAAAATTTTAAATAACTTACTACCACGATTTGGCCAAATAAATTAGCTCACGGCTCATGACACAAGACTGCGATATCTCGGATCACACAAAATAACCAACATTTATCAAATACTTAAAGTATTATAAAATTAGCTTACACTATGCATGAATCACTACATGACAAAGTACTCGATTTATAAAGGTCTATAGGCTTAATATTCTTCTTATTTTATCTTGAATCCAAAATAACAGCTTTATATTCCGTCACGATCACGTGATCAATGACAATGCGTATTTGTTGATAAGCCAGAAACTGTCGGTACTTTCTCATACGGCCTTGATGGCTCGAGAGGAATGCGTGGATGGAGGATAGTGTAGCAGGCTTAGCGGGAAACCCAATCGACACGCAACTCATTCCACCACGGGTCAACAGAAAGCCTACTTGGGCTTAGGGATGCTCCATGTCCCGTTCAATAAGCATCTTCACCTTTTTACTTCCATATCTTACGGGCTTCTAATTTTAACCGAATTTAAAGAGCAACTTATTGCGCTATCAAGGTAGCTACGTACAGTATATTTAAAGGCAATTGCTCATTATCTGAAAGCAAAGCTTGAAAGTACAGCTAGCCTGAGTCCTATCCCATATTAATTTCAGTCACCATGTTCAGTGAAATTAGTGACTGTACATTAACATTACAAAACCTTATATAGGCCTACTTAAAAAATATATATATATATATATATATATATATATATATATATTACCCAGGCGTAAGGGAGAGTGGAGTAATTGCACGCACCTAACTTCCTATTGTTACAAATTCCAAGATAATTTTAATGCAAAACTGAAACTTTCGGAGATAATAAAGCCAATTAGGCTCTAATAATATTTACATGTTACAAAATGTATGTCTAAACAACATGTTTACTATTGATGATGTATGAAATAGTTTTAATGCGTACCCTTGCCCTACAAGTGGGAAATGGGATGCAGGCAGTTGGGGTAGTAATACGTAGATACAGATACATTTGAAATATGTAGACTATTAATAGGCATAGAATCAACATTTAGCAACAATATGCAAAAATTATAGAGACCTAAAACGAAAGTTTTCCTTATGTGAATTGGCAAAAGTCACAAATAAAATTCTGAGAAGCTTCAGCAGCACTGCAATCTGAGTGAAACCATCCTGAACACAGGACACAACGATACCAAAATCATTGTCTTTACCGAATTCCCCACAAAACAGGCACCTCTGTTAGAGTCATTTTATTCTGATTGAATGTTGGAACGAAGGAAGAGTGTTGGGAAGCACAATCGCGTGCGAATACTCCAACTGTCGCCATTAGAACAGTTGAGCTCTGAATGGTCATAGAAGCAAAGTAACAGAAGATCTTTATATGCAAGTTATCAGATAACTAGTTGTACTTTTAGGACACATTACATAATGTCCAGATCACTCAGATACATATTACTTAGGCCATAAAATTATAAGAAATCTGCAAACAAATCGACTGACGCACTGGAAGCGCTTTAATCGACAGTACAGCGGTAATACTCGAGTAGATTGACGTTACCGATGTGCCGCTAGACTAACTCACCGAACACGGCCATAGAGAGCTGCCATAAGCTATCCTAAAACTTAGGTGCGTGTTATTATCCCCTGTGTACAAAACCTTCACTTTCCCCTACATGCGGTATATACAGTAACTTTGAATCACACCAACGCAGTAGGCCTATGTGTGTCAATAAAATTCTAATTAGGAATTACACATTTTATATATATTTGAATTAATTATTGCTTTATCTAACAATCTATTAGACCCCCATGAGTGGCGGAACACGAACTGGGGACTGCCCTCGCATGTAGGCCGCTTGGGTGGGCCCATTGTACTGTCCGGAATGGAATGATACAGATTCCCCTGCCCCTGCAGGCAACTTCCGAACTCTCCTACAGCCTACAAAATTCCTTTACCTTTCTACGAAGGCATCACCGCGAACTTGAAACAAAGGATTTTTGTATTCTCAACAACCGAATCTCTCCTTCAGTCGGAAAAATACTTTTACGACGTTTATACCTTAAGAAAAAACCATAACTAAGACAATATAAATTAGTACATACGAATAACTTTTAGATAATATGTGAATGAATGCAATGGAATTCCGCATAGGAAAAAAAGTTCGAGTGACGTTTCCTTATCAGTAGCTCAATATTGTCGTCACATATTATGATATTGAGAATATCCTCTCCATTGTTGATTCAGGGTTCAGAAGTCGGGAATAATATAAGGAGCATTATCCGTTATGATTATTGAAGATAAGTCTAAAATTTCAGAAATGTATTTGCAAACTATTCTTCGAACAGTGCAGTATTCATAACCCCGTGATATTCAGCTGGGGCGTCAACCATATCTTATGGCAGTGGTCGTCAGCACTCGCTGAAATGGGTAGAGTGCATGGAGGGTAAGGAACTCTGCTCCATCGTGCACAAGGGATAGAGAAACAGCATATCCGCCAGCAGCGACTAATACACGCTATGGCTGTCTTGTCCGCGGGTAAGAGACGCTAGCCCGAGCGTGCAGTGTTTTGATGACCGTTGTCTTATGGATAATGTACAGCACTCCTAGTATGAACCATTTCGTCCTCCTGTATGAAGAATTACGATGCGTTGACCTTTACCAGTCGACAAATTGCTATCACAAACATCTGTCTCATCTGACTAATGCCGAAATACCCCATCATGAGTATTGTACCATGTTTCGTCTATATATATATATATATATATATATATATATATATATATATATATATATATATATACATCTTAATATCTCAAAACGCGGTTGTACTGCACTTGAGTTGAATAAGACGAGCACCAAATCAGGATTTTTCTGTATTCCTTTACTGCTGTACGGGGCGGCGTCCGTGTTCTTTTGTACTTAAACTCCACTGAATGTAATATTCTCATTAGAATAGTTCTCTAGTAGGGGAACTCTAAGAACGCTAAGAACTTTGTCTAGGGTTGGAAATGATTGAATTGCATAATATTCATACACTATCCTCCAAATTAGATGAAAAGTAAATTGACGGATTTTACTAAATTCTGTTCTTCGGTTTTGAGCACGTTTTTGTTTCGTTGGTGTGGAATAAGTCGTCATATTCAGTTGAAGTACTTTCTTTAGTGTTCAGCATGGTACTTTTGTTGCATTACAGGTTTCTGCAAGTGGATTATGGCACTTTCTACTACGCCCTTCTTTCAAATATATATATATGTATGTATGTATTTAAATTATTTTAGCTGCTTGTGTTCGTATGGGCTTCCCACGTCCAATTGACGGCACACGGTCATTTTCATTATCACATTTAATTTTTTCAAGACGCCACATTATGACAACTATTTCGTCGTTTAATTAACCTCAACACAACATTCACATTGTAAACAAAAAAACTCATAACAATTACTGGCAATAGCGCTCCCTCTCTTCAATCTGTTGCGTGGCTTTACCCTTGATCTGCCTCGGCCTTCCATACACGGCTCGACTAGTTAGTAACGAGAGTTGGTCAACTGTTGTGAAACTCAACTTGTTAGCAATAAAATTATTGTTGTATTTTGCACACGGTGCAACTGAAGTTGACACTGCAATATGACAGTTACATGCAACCAGCTGAGGAGCTTTTTCTAGTGTAGTGAGCAGTTTTATAAAGTATAGAGTGTACAAAATATTGAGTACCGACTGTAGTGAGGAAGAAGATGTGGTACTTTGTTATCAAAATCGTAGACTGGGAAGGAAGATGTTTTGGGTTCATACTTATATATAAAATAACATTAACTTCAGACTATTTGTAGCAGCCAAGAAACTGCTACAAACAGAAGCCAAGTGTATTGCATTCTATAAAATATCGAAAGAATCATACACAGAGTTAGTACAGGTAACCGCTCCTGCCTTTCTACCGAGGAACAAAACTATGCGAAAATATGCCACTCTAAGGTAAGCAAGTTTTCTTTTATTATCTGATGTACATAAAATACGTTGTAAAAAGTAACTTGAAAGTTTTTTAACAAAAATAATTTGGGACGTCTTAAATGTCTTCTAGGCTCTGCCAAATGTAGAGCAATGCAAATGATAGCTGATCTTTTGAGTCTTTATGGACTGTCCTCAACTGCATTGGGGAATTGGACAGTAAATATGTCTGAATTAAGAAATTTGGTAATACCGATTCAAATAACCTCAATTACAAATTCTAATCATTCTCTCGTACTTGTCGCATGCTGTGATGCGGATGGCTTGTTCACAATGATTGAACCAAGTTACGCTGGCACTGGAAGAAATAATGATGGAGGCATTTTTCGCGCTTCTGAATGCAGATATTGGATAACATACAGGGTCTTGACATTCCCCTTATCCTCCAAGTTAAAATACGATGAAAAAGAGAGTCCGTTTCCTTATTATTTCATTGCAGACGAAATAATCCAATTAGCAAGCTATTTAATGAGACCATATTCAAGAAGAACCGTAGACTTTGTGGAAAGGATCTTCAACTATAGATTGAGCCAGGGAAGGAAAACTATTAAATTTCGTTTGGAGCAGGGTGGCCAGATTGTTGTTTGGTGAAGTCAGCGTATTGAGGCGTTACTGTAGCCCAATGTCGCCAATACCTGAACTTTCATATGACCGCCTCTAAAGACATAATAATTAATAATATATGCTTCAAATAAAAAAGTCTATATGTCTAATTAAACATACTTGAAACATATTTGTGTTATCAGTTCTTAACTTATTAAATATAACCCTACCGTATAACAGATTATAAACTAAAATTAAGGGAAGATTGTTGTTTAGTCAACAACCTGTCCGAAGATAGGTTTGAACCTCACTAATAAGGCACCATTCATGAAGGAATTAAGCCAGGAGATAATGAGGTAGAGTGGTCAATGCAAGACATATTGTGTATACTTCTTTTTAGAACTGCTCATCATCTGATTAAATTATATTGAAACATTCTTCTGCTTCTAATACTGTCATCTCCGGCAATTTCGGCTGGGAAGCAGGCCTACCTGTAGTGACACAATTGTCACTTTATACATCAATGTACATTTTTAAGTGAATAACTTGAGAATGTCTTCCGATGGTTCAAAATTGTGGCAACATGTTCCTTGTATGCTGAGATTAGATGAATGCGTGCACGTAATATTGGCAATAGCATTTGCATCGTCATTAGATTTCTTAATTTTGTCTTAACACCATTCATGATGAAAAACATTATTATTATTTAGAGGAAGTGAAATAAATCTGTTCTCTAATGCAGCAAGAGTGGTTTCTTCATGCATAGGCCTATTTGTATCAAGCACAAAACCTCAAAACTCTATGTTGTGCAGAAGTGATATTCACAATACTGTCTCATTTCCTTACCGTTCGCTGCACCGCCTGTCTTCTCGCGCTCCAGCCGTCCCTTCTGTGGGACGCGTGATCGACTCCAGACGCAGCTGCCACATTATCGTATTTTTTCTACTATCTCCACAAAATATCGATTTAAACCGCGAGAAATTAGCGTGCACTCTACTTTATCGGCTCCATGTTCTCGATGTAAGATGTTTCTATCATTTTATGTGTGATCTGTGATGTTTCTCTCCCGCGAAAGATTAAGAATCGAAAACAAAAGTGGGTTGATGTGGAAGCAAATATCTTACTATAATAATACCGGACAGCTGTATACTAGCAGCATTGACGAGAGTGCGAAATATTGCGGATTTGAGATCTAGCGGAGCGGCGTGGAATTACGTCCACAAATACAAATATTAATATAGCGGGATTCGGACTATTGTTTAAAACGTGAATTACTAATGCGGAATAAATAATATATGAAACACCTTAAGAAATGTTGAATAATATTTAATGTAAAATTATTATCTTATATCAAAGCTGCATATTATGAGAAATATTGCTTACTTCATATTACTTTCGAGGTCTTTCCCCAACCAAAAGGCAAATGCCGGGTAATATAGCTTTTATAGCTACACTATTCCAAGTAGTAAAATTATAATAACATAATTTTATCAAATATGACAATGATTTTAAAATGTTTCATTCAACTTCTGAGTACTGTGTGAATTATGTCAAAATTACTAATTTTCTGTTTTTATATCTACATAATATTTCACTTCAGGAATACTGGACAAGATCAAATGGACAATCATGTTCTTTGCCCAGACGACAAATGTTCAGTTTGTGTATAATATTAGATTAAATGAATAAATAAATACTGACTTTCAAACCTTCAATCTGTTTATAAAATGATAAAACGCCTATATTTACAACTCAGTATTGTGCCTCACTTGACTTCTGTGAAGTATAAACACATAACCTCAACATTTTCTCGCCCTCTCCTACCATGTGCGAGATATCGAGAGCATTGAAATATCGCAGTAAGACGCTCTGATGAGCGGGGAAGAATGAACTGTGCATTGTTCACCTCGAAGAAGTTCGCAGTTGAATCACGTGAGCATAAATGAGCAATCACAAGTCGAACAGTGATCACAAAAGAGCAGTTTATCTCATCACTAGACTCGATGCAAAGGAACGTATTCAAACTCATTCATTGTTGAAGCAAAATTGATTTGTGAAAGGCAGGCTGTGGTTTATTTTTAAGCATTTGTTTTGTTGATGGTTTAACTATTAGGTTATGAGTATTTCTTACTTCGATAGGAATTATAAAGTAGTCTAAATTGAAAAATAAACTCCAACTCTTTGCGGAATAAACCTTTCATATTCAAACTCATTCATTGTTGAAGCAAAATTGATTTGTGAAAGGCAGGCTGTGGTTTATTTTTAAGCATTTGTTTTGTTGATGGTTTAACTATTAGGTTATGAGTATTTCTTACTTCGATAGGAATTATAAAGTAGTCTAAATTGAAAAATAAACTCCAACTCTTTGCGGAATAAACCTTTCATATCTAATAATTATATAGTGCACATGCTGGGAAGTGATTAAATACACTCAGGGACAAAAAAACCGGACACTTTAATATTTGCTGGTATTTTGCAAAACATTATCTTCTCATACAACATTATGGTAGCCATCTGTTATGGAGACGTGTATACATTGTTGATTGTTTTTTGTTTTATAAACAAGCCATTACAACCAAATATTCCAATTTTGCTTTCGGAATCTCAGCTATAACAATTTTGTCTCAACCATTTTGTGCTTCATTATCGTTATCATTCGTTATTTCTTTATTTTTACATTTTCTGAGTTTAAGTGGGGTTGTAACATTTGTCTTGAAACAAGATGCGACCTGAAGATGTGGCTCGAGCTGTAGCCCTTTACGATGATGGACGCAGTGTACGTTACATTGCAAATGTTATGAATATGGCTAGAAGCACAACCCATGATGCCATAAAACGGTATAGAGAGAGAGAGACCCTAGAATATACCAGAAGACCAGGTTCGGGTCGTCCAAGAGCTACAAATCCAAATGAAGACAGGTATGTGGTGTTGAGAGTTCTTAGGGAGCGCAACCTGCCAGCTACTAGTGTAGCCCAGCAATTTGTTAACATGCATGGACGCCCAATTTCGGCCAAAACAGTTAGAAAGAGGTTGAAAGCAAGTGGACTGATATCAAGTAGACCTGCAACTGGTCCCAGACTTCTCAGGATGCATCGAGTTGATCGACTGCGTTTTGCAAATGATCACAGGGATTGGAGAAATGGACAGTGGAGCTGTGTTCTGTTCACCGATGAGTCCAGTTTCAATCTGTGCTCACCTGATGGACGTGAAAGAGTTTGGAGAAGGAGGGGAGAACGATTTTCACAGTGTTGCATTTCCGAAAATGTGCCGTATGGAGGTGGTGGAGTGATGGTTTGGGCAGGAGTGTGTACGGATGCTCGTACAGAGTTGGTTTTTGTTGAAAATGGAAGACTAACAGCTGATAGGTATATAAATGAATGTTTGGCTGATCATGTTGTGCCATTTGGCCAATTTGTAGGCGATAATTTTGTTTTAATGCATGATAATGCACGGCCGCATATTGCCCATGCTGTCGGAGATTATCTCCAAGAAGTGGGAATCCATGTTCTTCCATGACCACCAAGGAGTCCAGACATGAACCCAATTGAACACGTGTGGGACATGCTGGGACGGCGTGTTAAGAATAGACGACCGAGACCAAAATCGTTACAAGAGTTGAGGCGAGCACTTGGCGAAGAATGGGAACTTATTCCTCAAGAAGACATTGCTAACGAAATTGACAGCATGCCAAGACGTATGGATGCAGTTATTCAAGCCAGAGGGGGTAATACCCGTTACTAAAAAGAGTTTTTAATGTTTAAGGCACCATGAAATGAAAAAACAGTTAGACCAAACGATGCCATAGTTATACGCCCTTTGTAATTTTTTGTAAATTTTCTCATCAGAGTTTTTTTTTCCAAATGTTGTCGTATAAGGTACTAAATGTAACATTATTTTGTTTAAATCGGTTTTATTTCATTTTGAAATAATTGGCAACAAAATACAAGCAAATATAGAAGTGTCCGGGTTTTTTTTTTTTTTTTTTTTTTTTTTTTTTTTTTTTTTTTTTTTTTTTTTTTTTTTTTTTTTTTTTTCCCTGAGTGTAGTATTGTTGACGATATAATTATATTGGAAAATATGTAACTGAGAGTTTTGGTTACTATTCATAGCTATAAATAATAATCAACACACATCCAATTTGATTTTCAACAATGCATTGTTGTTTATACAAGCAGTTAAATTTAAGCAGTTTCATAGTATAATAACGTGATACCGGTATTACAATCGTGGGGTTTCTGCGAAACCCTATAACTCCATTTTTCTAAGTTTTGAGAAAATGGAGTTGAAGTTTTAGCCATCTAAAGAAAATATAAATATGAAGTGGCAATTGTTTATTTGAAACAAATGTTTCTAACAACTCTGTCTAAATGAAATATGGCATTCATATAACATTTCTGAACATTCAACTACATTAATTATTTACCAATTACTGAGAAGAATATGTAAAAAATTTGGACTTAGTGGATCTTCCGGGACAAACAATTGTAGGATTTCTTAAGGAAAAAACAATTATTAATACTCCCAGTCTGAATCATTACTACCACTGTTTCAAGCTCCAGGTTCAGGTAGCAGATCCTTAATTGATGCTGAGGTGGGTAGTTGTTCATACCAGCTGTGGATTTCTTCTGGTATAGATCCATTTCTGTAAAGTTTCAGCAACTCTCGTTTTTTTTGGGGGGGGGCTACTTATTGGCAAATATATACTATACATTTCTTCAGCTCAATCCTTTTATTCAATCTCTTTTTTGATGACCTCTTCCACTTGTATTGATAAATTGATAAGTACTTGAATGGCCATACCAATAGAACTAAGTGTCAGGATGTGCTTTACAGTACTTGAAACATCTGACCATCAGCGAACTCACTTTATTCCCTACATTTATTTTGTTTATCAGTGCTTATTTATTTAGTTCTTTCAGGTCAACATTGAAATTTTAAATATTTTACAACAAAGGGAGATTTTTTAATATTCTTTCAGTGAATTTGCTCTAGCAACTCGAAAAATGTTTAGCCAGACCCACATTGTATAAACTGAACAATGCATGGAGTTAACCTCCATGAAACTATGTCCACTATCAAAAATCAACCACCGACGTGGCTCAGTCGGTTAAGGCGCCTGCCTGCCGGTCTGAAGTTGCGCTCGGGCGAGGGTTCGATCCCCGCTTGGGCTGATTACCTGGTTGGATTTTTTCCGAGGTTTTTCCCAACCGTAAGGTGAATGCCAGGTAATCTATGGCGAATCCTCGGTCTCATCTCGCCAAATACCATCTCGCTATCACCAATCTCATCGACGCTAAATAACCTAGTAGTTGATACAGCGTCGTTAAATAACCACCTAAAAATCCAAAATCTTCTGTTCTATCCCTTCTAAGTTAGTAGCTTGAACTAGGTACAGACTTAGAAAACGTTTTGTCGCACAGATACTTTATAAGTCCCAGAAAGGAGGCAGTGCGCATGATCAGACGTACAACGAAACAAAACTAATTTTATTACCTCAACTAGTCGTTCTCTTGTGAACCAGGTCGCTCGTCTTCTGATCATGCGCACTGCCTCTTTTCTGAGACTTACAGAGTATCTGTGCGACAAAACTTTCTAAGACTGCACATTAAAAGTGCTACAATATGCTGAATTCGGTTTTGTCCTCCACAATTATCTCAGAACATGGAAACCTGCTTCACTTTATCTGGAATAATATTGGTCAAGAAATGCATAAGGCACGTTTCGATTTCTGTTAAAAGCAAAACTTAATAATGTTAATTATCAGTAGTGTTGATGGACTTGCAGGATTCTCCCTGTATAAAAGAGGCTGTAGGAAACTGTATAAAAGTTCTGTGAAAATCCACTAAGTGATTTTAAAGGCTCTTCTCTGGCAATAAAATGTCATTTTAGGACTTACTGAAAACTGACCAAGACTACAACTCCAAAACTATACCTCACAGGAGTAAGTGGGTTTTCCCAGACGATGGAGCATAACATTTTACATATTCAGATAACAATAACTCCATTTTCAGCAAAATTGGAGTTACAGGGTTTTCGCAGGAACCCCACGATATAATTACGTAGCTGTACACTTTCCTTTTACTCTTTCCACGATCGAGACAATGCGATAACAAAACAATATCCGACTTCCACAAGATTTACCAAGAAGTATTTTAAAAACAGATTTCACTGGGGAAAAAAGGAAGAGAAAAAGAGAAAGAGAAAGATAATGCCTCCCCAGGAAATTGCCGCCCTAGGCAGTTGCCTAGGCCTAAATCCGGCACTGATCAGGAGGTCCTTTTCGGCGGCCAGATTATTGATATCTATCCAGTCTTTTTGGTCTCCTTTTCTGTTAACCGGTAACGAGAATTTGGTGATGTAATATTTATCTTCATTTTTATAGCATGGTATTTTTAATTAAGGTTGAATTATAAATTACTGTCTGGGAATTGTGTGTTTTCTAAATCTCACAAAATTTCGTTATTTATTACGCATACGTATGAGTGTGCATATGGACTACATTTACAAGTATTTCTCGTAGCTGACTAATTGTTACATTCATCGCCAACTATAGCATTTTGTGGCACATTATTGTACTGTAGTAGTACGAATTTGTCCACCTTCTTCTCTTTATAGATGATAACACTTACGACAGAAGGAAGGGAATATTCCGAGAGAACATACATCGTTGTTGTTAAACGCAAATTCTCTACTTACGTTGATTGGGATTTGAACCTGGGTCTCTGGCATAAAGAGTTAATGTTCTAGCTGTTCGACTAATAAAGTAACCTATAATTATGTAGTTGTTCTTCTCAGAAGAGATAACTGTTGAAGAGAAATGTTTGGCTCCTTTCAGTATTGAATCCACGTCCTCTTAGTTGTGAACAGTCACTAGGTGCAGAGATTCTCATTAACAGAGTCTCTGCTCGATTCGGAAAACAGCGTAAATCTCTCCCTAAAGTGGACGTGCCTGAACAGCGCGGACGACACGCACGTGGATGCGGCTCTGCCTTACACCTCGTTGCGCCTTTCTCTTCAAACCCCCCCGAGCGTTTTTCCGAGTCTGGAGATTCCGACGCCGACGGCGGTTGCCCCCGGAAACCCTCACTCCCTCATATGTGAGCGTCGGTGCTAGGAGACCAGACATCGTGCTCTTCTGCTCTCGATACTGACGATCGCACGGCTGCTGGCATGATTGGAGTGATCCGGTAAGGTTATTTTATTACATTTTATTAACACTCCGTGTTTGCGTGTAGAGCGTTACTTGTGGTACGGTATAGTAAACTGTTTTGCGTAACTAGGCAACCGATGTAATTAATTCTGTGACCCAAAAACCTTGACTTCGCTTCACATGGATTTCTAGAACTCTTACACACTGGACTATATTTTTGTTTTCTTCTTATTCTCTCAATACATTAAATACTGTCACATCGATTCGCATTATGTAATTCTACGGAAATTAACTAGTCAGTATTTTAAAAATGTGATGCATTTATTTATATGAAGAAACAATATTGGATTTTATTAAGTAAAATTCCGATATAAAGACTTATTTGGAAAATATACAAAATCTTTCTCAGAGAAGTGCGATTTCCGGAATATAAGAAAATGCATAAACTATTTGACGAATTGCATGTATAGGTAACGAGTTATATTACCAATATAGTGTTCACTCTTTATTTTAGTTTAATATTAAGGTTTTAAATTTAAAATAAAGTGATTCATAGCCGATATACGTATGAAATTTGTCATAATTACTTATTAGTTAGATATTAGGAAATACAAATAAAATTATTATAAAGGTAAACCAGCTAAATTATATAGCTGTAATGTTATGATTATGAATGTTATCCCTTTCATGATCATCCTTGGTGGTCTCAAGATTACCGTGCTGATCGTTGGATCCAAGGTTCGCAGATTCTAACCCGGTCTATGATGATGGATTTTATAAAGCGATAAAATCCCTAGCACGGCTATGAGCCCTATGTCGAAGAATTACGGTACATAAAGAATCTGTAGCCCACCCGACAGAGAGCTCCAGGTAAAATTCGTCAGCCATATATCGCCCACATTGAACTTCGACGCTGAATAACTTTCGTAGATGAAAGCATTGATAACTAAAACACTACTACTCCTACTACTATTACTACTACTACTACTACTACTACTACTACTACTACTACTACTACTACTACTACTACTATTAATCCTAGCATTTATAACAAATTGTAGTAATTAAGAAAATACCCTCATCTAGTTAACTCAAATTGTTTTCAATTTTAAATCTATGTAAACATTTTGTTATTAGTTAATATTAAATTTGAAGTTTTTTTTCTTTATTGTAATTTGTCTATGTAAATTTAGTATGCACTAAATCCTATCCTGAGCACGACATCACTCTTTCTCAGGGAACTGCTAGAAATTTTGTTCCTGTGATTTTACATTGTCTCTTAATGATTATTTTGAGTCGCTATTGCTTGTGTTATTGTTTATTTTGTATTGTCGAATATGGCTTGATAGAAATAAATTAAATTAAATTGCTCGTTTTATAAAAAACGTAGAAGATTATAACTCAATAGATATATAAAATAAAATTTAACATAAAATTTGTAGCATATAATTATGAAGTTCTTAAAATTCACAAATATCAATACTCGGACATAAACAAAAACCTCGTATCTTATGATATATCGGTTGAGACCTTGTAACTTTCACTGTCTATGTGTGGTACGCGCATGCTGTGCTTCAGTTATGTAGATGTTCTCGCAACAATATACATAGTTGCGGTTCCAAGTATTCGTGCACCTGTTGCTCATTTCAAAGCCGGAGAAATTCGGTAAAATGCGAAATTTGTCGTTAATATAGAGCGCTATAAAATTTAAAAAAAAAACTGGAAAAGCTAGGAATAGTAATAGTGTAATATTTTCTTTTGATCCCACCTGGAAATTTTCAAGACCGCAACATCAATTTAGGTAGCGACGCTCTTCTCCTCAAACAATTTCTCTAATTCAACCATCTCATCGTCTCACACACTGACAATTTTACATAAAAGTGTAGTATAATTTATTCTTATGCTTCATGGTCTGAGACCATAAGGCCTGTCCGTCTCTTTAGTAACTTTCAAAATGTTTAAAATAAGATTTTTAAACTGTGGCAAATATTTAATATTTAAAAATTGTTCAAAATATGTGAAGTGTTTAAAATTCGTAAATTATTTTGCAATATCTATGTGAAATGTTTAAATTATATGAAGTATTTAAAATACTATATATAAAATTTTCTAAGTGTTACAACATTTAAAACATATAAAGTGTTCAAAATGTGTGAACTATTTAAAATATTTTGAAATATTACAGAATAGTTGGAATGCCTTTAAAATTATACATTTGATCAGTCAATAATTTAATATTCTCCGGAATTGTCAGGATTCATTGTCTCGAATTGCTCTTTCCATTGTGTTTGGTAAATTCTTTCCCATTTTTAATCTAATATTTTCAACTTCTAGTTGATGTTTAATATTTCCATTGAAGTGTATGTTCTGCTGCAGATAAGTCATATCTACATCGTCTTACGCTCTTACGTGTTAAGATCTTAAAGTCCATGTTTTAGACCCATATAAAAGAGAGAAAACAGCCATAGTATAACTTAACACCGTGCAAATGTGTAACTCTTCTATCAAACTCGGTACATGAAACATTGGCAATTTTTTTAGTGGATTCTATTTTATGACGCTTTAAATAACTGTTTCAAATATGCAACACATTTGTTACTCAAGTTGTTCTGAAATTTAGAGCAAGTAAAAGCACTGAGCAGAGTACGTTGAGATCACGCAGTTATTATTGTATTTAATACAATACTTGCAATAAAATGCCACTACAAAGGTATCAGAATATTATGTCTACAAAATAGATGTCATAAAATAATATGTACTTAATTATTACATTAATTAGCTCGGAATTATTTAAACAAGAGGTTACTGTATTAAGTGAAGACAGCAAAATGATGGAAGATAGAATTCCTCCAGAACCCTTTCTTTCACAAAGTCTCAATATCCCCTAAGATGAAGTTCTTTATCCGCTTTAACATTTATCCAGGAGGCAGGCGGTCGTGTAGTGGGTTCGATCCCCGAGGGAGTTATGAATTTTTTAATTTATTCGGCGGTCTTATGGTTCTAGAATCGACTCAAGCTCCAAAACCAGAATTGGGTACTAGATTGTTTTTCTTCCTTGGAGGTAAAGGCTGTAAGCACGAAGGCCTGATATAATTATTTCTAGTAATGCCGATGGTCTCAAAGATAGAGGCCTTGTCCTTTCGTCACCCTGCCTATAACAAAAACAACATTGTCTTTTTTACTTCTAAAACTTAACCAGTTCTCTAAGGAAAAAGGAATAATGAAGAATGCTTCCATTATATATATATATATATATATATATATATATATATATATATATATATATAATCCTCAACCATAAGCTTTTCGAGTGTTTGGCAATCAAGATTTCACAATTATTCTTCAGTAACCGACAGCTTTTAAAGTAATTCATGAGGTTTTTTTTTTTTTTTTTGAGTATCTAAGAATTTTCGTAGCCTACTAGAATGAGCATGTTTCAAATTCAGGTATAATTCTGTATATCATTATAAATGTCTATAATTTTCATTTCACACTTTGTATTAGAAAAATATTGAACAAAAAATGATGAAAGTTAATTTAAGTACACTACCATTTTGTGCTTGTTAATAAAAATTCATTATTTGTAGTAAAAATTATTCAACTCATAATTCCCACATAAATTAATTTGTAGGCATTGAAAGGTAGCAAAATTCCGTATGATAAACATAAAATATACGAATACATAACAATTTCTAAGAATACAATCAACATTATGAGAAAGACTCGAAATACCTGAAGTCTAATAATGATAAAATTGTAAATACTCACTTAAGTACTGATATTCAGTAACAAGTAGCAACATGATATTTAGAAAAAAGCATGATATTTCCATAACTGTGGAAGTAACTAGATTTCTTTTCCTTTCACTTTGAAAATGCAACAGATATTTGTGTAATTCTAGAGCAAATTCATTGTTTTGTAGTCTTGCATTTAGAAAGAAATGTACTTTGTAATTACAGAAGGAACAACATTGTAAGAAATTAGTTTATATTAACATTATAGACGAGATTAGAAAGTAAGTTAGGCTACTATTTAATAATAAATAACTGTACTCCACAGGTACAAGAAACAGTGTCACCAGTTGCTATAAAGGCGTTAGAGATGAACAGGGCATGTAGCACGTATGAGCGAATCCAGAAATGTATATAGAGTGTTAGTTGGGAGACCGGAGGGGAAAAGACCTTTGGGGAGGCCGAGACTTAGATGGGAAGATAATATTAAAATGGAGTTGAGGGAGGTGGAATATGATGATAGAGACTGGATTAATCTTGCACAGACTAGAGACTGATGGCGGGCTTATGTGAGGGCGGCATTGAACCTCCGGGTTCCTTAAAAGCCATTTACAAGTAAGTAAGTAAACTTATATGTTAAAAGAAAAGAATGAAGTAGACCTACATTAATTTCTAAATGTAACATATATTAAAATTAAATTAAGTCATTATTATTTATTAAATAAAAGTCTATGAATAGATACGAGTATATAAGATATTTAAAGAGTCTTTAATGATGTTCAGCATATTTTTTTTTTATCTCTTGACTGATGCCTAATTTGTTCGTGATCTCCCACGTGAATTTCGTAAGACTTATGCTTGCAAATAGTAATTCAACTACATACCGGAGCGGATGTTACGTTTTTAGCTAAGGTAATGAATACATGGCTCATAAATAATTTTCTTCTCTTTATTTACTTCCCTTTCTTGTTTGACATCACGTTCAAAACGAACGGTTGAATCAATAACTGAAACCTTATACTTATTGCAAAGATTGGCAATGTTATCAGCACCCCTTGTAAAATGGAATGTTTGATAAAAGAATGGCTTCTTTATTTGGTTGCTTATGAAGCCAAATCATAATTGTTCGTATAAAATAAACAGCTTTTAATATTTTTGTTATTGATATAATACGTAGGCTACTGTCAAAATTTAAAAACATTATTTGAATAATAATAATAATAATAATAATAATAATAATAATAATAATAATAATAATAATAATAATAATAATAATAATAATTACTATTGCTATTAATATTATAATCATCGTAATCATTATTATTATTATTATTATTATTATTATTATTTACTTACTTATGGCTTTTAAGAACCCGGAGGTTCATTGCCGCCTCACATAAGCCCGCCATCGGTCCCTATCCCGGGCAAGATTAATCCAGTCCCTACCATAATATCCCACCTCCCTCAAATCCATTTTAATATTATCTTCCCATCTATGTCTCAGCCTCCCAAAAGGTCTTATTCCCTCTGGCCTCACAACTAACACTCTATATGCATTTCTGGATTCGCTCATACGTGCTACATGTTCATCTCTAACGTCTGAATTTAATGTTCCTAATTATGTCAGGTGAAGAATAAAATGCATGCAGTTCTGTGTTATGTAACTTTCTCCATTCCCCTCTAACTTTATCCCTCTTAGCTCCAAATATTTTTCTAAGCACCTTATTCTCAAACACCCTTGGTCGTGCCAGAGAATCAGTCCCATTCCGAGGCTTATTTTGAGGTTTTGTAAGAAACTTTTTTTACGGTGATGGGTTGTTAGCCCTTCGCCCAACCCCCAAGCTGGAGGACCACCTCTTATCGGCTCTCCGCGACTACTTATTCAATATATTCGCATCTACTCTCCATATCTGGAGGCCGTCTCCTCTATCCGCAATCTGTGGACGCGCCATTCCGTGGTGATAGGGGCCCACGATTATTATTATTATTATTATTATTATTATTATTATTATTATTATTATTATTATTATATGCATAATGCAAGTATATTTTTATCATTCCACACTGCATATTTGTGTATAATGTGTATTTAACGAAGAAAACAAATAGGGCTTGTGTCCTTGGTGATATGAGTATAATAATATTAAATTTGAAACAGTTGAAGAATGGGGAAATGCTAATAAGCCTCTATTCCTCGAGCAACATTTTCCCGTAAAGATCAATCGTCTAATGGACCGGGCTGAGGATGGAAAACATTACTTATCGAGACGCACACTATTCAATATAAAAGAATAAACCAATTCTTTTAACCTAGAGCACGTGCTTTGTATGCAGAATTATTGCAACAGATAGAGTACTGTATATTTAAAACTACTGATCATAAATTTATTAATATTATACTGTACTGTATTTGTTCCTGAATCTGGGATAATGTAATCAATCAAAAGTTGTACATAATTATCAAAATTTATATTTCTTTCTTAAAATGAACACGTTTTGTTCCCGCTAAACTTACATAGACATTGACTTTCTGAGAATGTTGTGTGTCCGTGTCATCAAATGAGGTTTGTCAAGAGACAGATATGTCGACTGATTCTGCCAATTTAAAGTTGTCACAAGTGAAAATATGTGTCTCACAAGATTTTGGTTTTAATTTATCTTTTCAACTGATTCTGTAAAAAAGTCCCCTATTTAATTCCATTTCTCTGGTTTCAACAACCTTCTTTCTGCATAACAGCTATTACTGCATACTCAAGTGCCACCTATCTTGTAAATTTATGGAGGTCTTCTCGGCTGTATAAAATCCTATCAAGAATATTTTCTGCTCCAGTAATTTTATTGTCTTTGATCGTCCAGATTGTGGGTTATTTTAACTCATCCTATTCCTCATAGAAACTCATCTTTGAGTATGGTCAGCAAATATCTGAACAGAAAACAAAACGTTCTTCAATTTCTTAAATTACCTTCTAACATCTGAAGAGATCTCAAATTGACAGCAGTAAAACCTCAAAATTTTCATCAGAAAACTTTTCAACCGTACAACGTTATACCAACAATCAGCGTAAACAAAAACAGAAAAGACAAAAAGCAAAAACAAAATGTATGACTCTGCATTGTAGTCGTATAGTTTATTCCTAGCTACCTGGACTGATTCTGGATTCCAGCCGTCGTAATTTATATGTTTAGGATGATATTTCTTCACCGTCACAAAGTCCAAGAATATTAATTCCACCGGATATGAGCGAGGATATGAATCTGAAAATCTTGCTCTCTTAAAAATAATTGTTCACGGTCTAAAGAATAAAAGAATGAATTTTTTAGTAGGTTATTTTACGACGCTTTATCAACAGATTTGGTTAGTTAGCGTCTGAATGAGATGAAGGTGATAATGCCGGTGAAATGAGTCCGGGGTCCAACACCGTAAGTTACCCAACATTTGCTCATATTGGGTTGAGGGAAAACCCCGGAAAAAACCTCAACCAGGTAACTTGTCCCGACCGGGAATCGAACCCGGGCCACCTGGTTTCGCGGCTAGACGTGCTAACCGTTACTCCACAGGCGTGGACATATAAAAGAATGAAAGAAAATCAAATTAAAAATAGACAATTTAACCATCATAGATTTTACGTAAAAAATACTGTCATTAAAATTCTATTGTTTCAGAGTTGTTAAACCCCTAGAAGTCTGTATCAGAAGACATATCATTAAAGTCTAGAAATAGCTCTTCGTCTTAAATAATATTAAAACAATATCTCACAATTTTGCTCAATTGATATTTAATGGAAAAGTTCGTAGTTGCACCAATTTGGACAGAAATTATTTCAGTTAATACTATATTTATCTTGGAATACATTTCTGAACAGCAATGGTCACAGTTTTAATTAAATTATTTTTTATGTCACTGGAAGCACCTTTGAAAACATTTTCTGATTTTAAATGACATTTGAAGAGCTCAAATGCAAAACAAGTTATATTCCCAGAAACGTTTCCTCAGAAATGAGCCAAATGTGCCACACAGTATATTTACAGTGTATTTTATCATTCTTTTTCATCATCCAATTCCTTCTATAGTAACAAGATTTTGGAGCAAATATTGGCCTTCAATATTCTTCGTCAAATTATTTAAATTTAAAAGTGGGTATGACTTGATTTGCACAGATCTGCGTTTATAACGTGCTTTGCACTTAATCGCGATGTGAGTAGAGATTAATTTTGAACTTATTGGTAGTGGAAAATATTGAACAAAGAATATTGTTGTCAGTTCAAATTATGAACATTATTCTTTTCATAATATTTTACAAAATTACTGAAAAATATAACTTTTTTAAGATTGCCTGCTGAAATTTTCATATCAATAAAGATCTAATTTTATGATTACCAATGAAAATTATACACATAGTTGTTATCATTACAAATTATAAACATTATTTTCATAAAATACAAAATTATTAAAAAAATATAACATTTTTAAGACTGCCTGCTGAAATTTTCAGAAGAATACAGATCTAATTTTGGATACATTTTTAAAATGAGTAACGAAGAAAGTCCTTTCCAGACTTTAACCAATATTCTGTTCTTTTGGGGAATTTTTACACATGCTCTACAGGATGTTCAAAATCAACACAACTACAGTTCTCATTGGGTTCATCGTGGTCTTTCCTAGCTGCTGGCTTTGACTGTAATTTGGAGTAACTGAACACATAGTCAACATGATTACTGAAAATAGTGTGGTACTATTTAAAGAAGCTAGTGGATCACTATACCTGGCTTTCTTTCTTCTTTGCCTGTCTGTTTCATTACGTTTCCCCTTCCTGGAATTCACGTTTCCTTCCTCAGCTTTCACCATATCTTCCATATTTTCCATTCTCTTGTCACTGACATGAATCCAACAAATTCAGTTTGCTCTCAACACATTGTTACAATGGTAGACAAAATTAAAATTATTTAAAGTAGCAATATTAAAAAAAAAAACATGTTGTACATTACGTTAATAAAACGAAAGAATGGATATAACTGAAACTGAAGTAAACAGTTATTTTGATGGAACTTATTTTGAGTCAAACGCAGGTTTTTATCATCCTATCAACTAGCGGAGATAACATTTTCTGCACATATACCACACGTATAGACGCAAGGGGCCCCTAAAGTAGCAGTAGCAGCAAGAACTCGATTTTTTTTATTTTGAAAAAATGTTTTGAATTTGAGTTCTCCATTTAACATAGGATGACCACACGTCTCAGGAAACCGGTGTTGTGCCGGTGTTTCATCTTTCCAAAAAACTACTTAGGTTCCTCGGCATATTATCACCAACCAGGTAATTTTACTGTACAAATGAATGACAACAGTTGCATGCCCTACTCCAGTACTTCATTTTCATATATATAAATTGTTTTAATTTCTAGTCAGTCGTACATATGGTTTTAGGCGTAATAGATCAACTGTTGACCAGATATTTTGTATTCGACAGACAATGGAGAAAAAAATGGGAGTATAAGGGTACAGTGCATCAGTTATTCATAGATTTCAAAAAGGCATATGACTAGGTTAAGAGAGAAGTTTTATATGATATTCTTATTGCATTTGGTATTCCCAAGAAACTACTTCGATTAATTAAAATGTGTCTCAGTGAAACGTACAGCAGAGTTCGTATAGGTCAGTTTCTGTCAAATGCGTTTCCAATTCACTGTGGGCTAAAGCAAGGAGATGCACTATCACCTTTACTTTTTAACTTTGCTCTAGAGTATGCCATTAGGAAAGTCCAGGATAACAGAGAGGGTTTGGAATTGAACGGGTTACATCAGCTGCTTGTCTATGCGGATGACGTGAATATGTTAGAAGAAAATCCACAAACGGTTAGGGAAAACACGGGAATTTTACTGGAAGCAAGTAAAGAGATAGGTTTGGAAGTAAATCCCGAAAAGACAAAGTATATGATTATGTCTCGTGACCAGAATATTGTACGAAATGGAAATATAAAAATTGTAAATTTATCTTTTGAAGAGCTGGAGAAGTTCAAATATCTGGGAGCAACAGTAACAAATATAAATGACACTCGGGAGGAAATTAAACACAGAATAAAGATGGGAAATGCCTGTTATTATTCGGTTGAGAAAATTTTATCATCCATTCTGCTGTCGAAAAATCTGAAAGTTAGAATTTATAAAACAGTTATATTACCGGTTGTTCTGTATGGTTGTGAAACTTGGACTCTCATTTTGAGAGAGGAACAGAGATTAAGGGTGTTTGAGAATAAGGTTCTTAGGAAAATATTTGGGGCTAAGAGGGATGAAGTTACAGGAGAATGGAGAAAGTTACACAACACAGAACTGCACGCATTGTATTCTTCACCTGACATAATTAGGAACATTAAATCCAGACGTTTGAGATGAGCAGGGCATGTAGCACGTATGGGCGAATCCAGAAATGCATATAGAGTGTTAGTTGGGAGGCCGGAGGGAAAAAGACCTTTAGGGAGGCCGAGACGTAGATGGGAAGATAATATTAAAATAGATTTGAGGGAGGTGGGATATGATGATAGAAAATGGATTAATTTTGCTCAGGACAGGGACTGATGGCGGGCTTATGTGAGGGCGGCAATGAACCTCCGGGTTCCTTAAAAGCCAGTAAGTAAGTAAGTCAGTCGTACATTGTTGAGTCGTGAATATAATATGGATGTAGGCTCGAGCTTTGCTTTGTAAGTGGTATTGTCGTCGTTTGTAAGTTGTAACGTTAATTTGGTAAAATTAACTTGAAAAGTTTATTGGACAAGGAAAATACGCCTAAATATAAATTTTATTTCAAAGAAGAATATACAAAAGAGTGGCATGTCATAATAATGAAGTTGAGTATACCGTCTGTTGCTGTTTTCTAAGTGTACCGTATAGTGTATTACAGACATAGCAGCTCAAATTAATTCTAGAAAACATTTTTCTAAAATTTCAGCTGTCAGCTCTAGTAAATAGATTAATTTCTGATAAAATGAAACAAGACGTGAAAGTGCATGAAGCGAAATTAACTAAGACTTAACATATGTCCATTCTGTTGATTGTATTAATATCAATGAAATTGCATGTCGTATATTAATCCCAGATTGTAAAGTAGCAGTTCGAACCATAATTACTGCTTTAGTTACAACTGTTATAACATCTCTCGGAGTAAAAGAGACGTTAACGAAGTAAAAGACCAGTTTATGAAATAGTCGCAGACGCAAGTAATCACAAGTCTACCATTCGTTGTGCAATATTTTTAATATATATTGTGAAAAATGTATCATAAATTACTGTTAAATGCAGTTTCGGTACCAAACCAAACTTCAGACTCAAATTTTCTTATATTTATTTGAGATTATTGAAGAATTTTCTCTAGATGAAACACATTGTACAGTATTTTGTAGTTAAAATAGGAACACCTTTTTTTTTGGTTTGGGCAGGCAAAAAAACAATAATACTTTTACAAAACGTAAAAGCTGTGTAGAAGAAAACATAGAAGATCGTACAATTTGTTGCACAACTTTTTGGAAAGAGCTGCCGGTAAACTTAGTTGTGTTATTGAAGCCATTGTACAGTGGAGACATTTTTTTGTATTATTTTACTGTACACTTACTTACTTACTTACAAATGGCTTTTAAGGAACCCGCAGAGTCATTGCCGCCTTCACGTAAACCCGCCATCGGTCCCTATCCTGCGCAAGATTAATCCACTCTCTATCATCATATCCCACCTGCCTCAAATCCATTTTAATATTATCCTCCCATCTACGTCTCGGCCTCCCCAAAGGTCTTTTTCCTTCCTGTCTCCCAAGTAACACTCTATATGCATTTCTGGATTCGCCCATACGTGCTACATGTCCTGCCCATCTCAAACGTCTGGATTTAATGTTCCTCAATATGTTAGATGAAGAATACAATGCGTGCAGTTCTGCGTTGTGTAACTTTCTTCATTCTCCTGTAACTTCATCCTTCTTAGCCCCACATAATTTCCTAAGAACCTTATTCTCAAACATTCTTAATCTCTGTTCCTCTCTCAAAGTGAGAGACCAAGTCTCATAACCATACAGAACAACCGGTAATATAACTCTTTTATAAATTCTAACTTTCAGATTTTTTGACAGCAGACTAGATGACAAAAGCTTCTCGACCGAATAATAACAGGCATTTCCCATATTTATTCTGCGTTTAATTTCCTCCCGAGTGTCATAAGTCATTTATATTTGTTACTGTTACTTCAAGATATTTGAATTTTTCCACCTCTTCCAAGGATAAATCTACAATTTTTATATTTCCATTTCGTACAATATTCTGGTCATGAGACATAATCATATACTTTGTCTTTTCGTGATTTACTTCCAAACCTATCGCTTTACTTGCTTCAAGTAAAATTTCCGTGTTTTTCCTAGTCACTGTACACTATGCAAACGAAAACAAAAATTGAGGAGTTTTTCCAGCTTGTTGATGTTGAATATTCAGCTGTAGGCCTACTTTTTCGTACAAAAATATGCTGAGTCTTTATTCCCAGCAGTTGGATACTTGAAATATAGAAAGATTTAAAGTCGTTTTTCTTGTCTGATCTGTGTACCGAGAAGGAGAAAACTGACCAATAGGTAATAATTATATCTTTATTTATAGCGTTCACGAGAAATGCAAAGGAAAAAAGAAGAAAAGTAGACAGACTTGACATTGTCTACCTAACGTGCTTCATTCGTAATAGACACACGAATATTACCGAAGGAAAGTCGAAAAAATACAAAACGATAAATATATTGTCGTATAATTGGACACAATTCGTGTTCTAGTAAAATAATGAAATTAACCCACATACTGTTTAATCACAAAATTTTCGGATACAAGCAGTCTATTCTGTCTCCCAGACGCTTTGCCACTTCGATGCCTACGGTACGCTTCCATCCGGCAATAGCATGAAAACGCCCCTCCTCGATCATAAGTTGTGCCACTATTTTAGCGACTTCCTAGAAGACTGCAATTTGTATCACGCTGTAAGGTTATTTTTGGTTATGGTGTAAACCATCAAAACTGTGGCACATTATAGAGGTAGAACTACGTAAGTCATTTTCATGTCTTTGGCTTGGTCATGATGAAATTTATGGTGGATAAAACAGACGTTGTAGAGTGTTTTCTCAGGGTACTCCCGTTTAATGTTTTCATTCTACCCACACTCTCTACCTCTCCCTAATTCCATCTATCATCTGCCATAGTGAAGTCTTGCGGGGTAGTACGAGTCTCCGATGGAGATGAAGGATTTAAGGGCCCTGGAACTTATGAGGTACTCGTTTGAAAATGGGCATGGTAGTACTAAGAAGAAATGGGACCTGTCTCTGTCCGAAATGAGATAAGACGACCAGCCTATGGCATCGAAATCACGAATGCCACCCGAGCAACCTGTGAGACTGAAACAAGCATCGTGTGTAGGGAGTACAATGGGCCAATGTAACTTCAAGAGCATGGATCTATCCCGGATCAAATATGTGAAATCCTGCCAGCCAACCTAGGTCAACAAAGTCAACGCCTTTTACCACTTCATCTCCACTCGTTCAGGTACTTTTAATACAGTAATTTATTATAAGAATCTACACATTTCTCCCACCCAACAACAAAGAAGAATAGTTCTAAGTTAACCGCTGATTGAGGTTCTGGCTGATATGTACATCAATTACCAGCCAGTACAACTCGCTTGACGATATGTGTAAGAGGATTGTTTGTATAAATCTGAAGTCTGATTAGTGTAATATGTAGCTAGTCGGCGATTATACAATGGAGGCGGAAAGGAACTGGCCACCCTATCCCATTATTTCTTGACCTAAGTTAGTTGTCTCATGAGTGATACCATGTTGGTGTCATTTGTCGGGTTCAGACCTGTATCCGGACAATTGACTAAACAGTTCTAAGTTCGCCTTCATACACTAACGAAATGTTATTTTCCTCGAGCCGCGAAGTTGAGAGGTTGCAAGGCAAACAAATCTAGCCGATCATTCTTGTAGTTTCTGCTACAAATACATATATAAGTTGAATTACTAAAATACCTGAAATGGCTATTGATTTACTCTCACTTTTAAAACCCATTGATCGTCCTCACATTGTTACTTGCGTTTTCGCATTGGAACTCAAAGAACTGAAAGATGGGTATGTTTAAGAAAACGCATTTGAGATAAAAACCATTCAAAGGGAACCTTTTACACTTCATTGAGTTATGTTGTTTTCAATGTTACATCTTCCGTAAAGTAGTATCATTATTATAAAAGCAAATAACTTTCAAAATGTGTGGTGTTTTTTCAGGAAAATAAATCTGAAAAATCTTTATTTGAACTTCTAATGAACTTAGCTTGCAGTTTTTGCTGCACAAGCCACCAGTTTATATTATATAATCATCATCATCATCATCATCATCATCATTATCGTTTGGACCTCTGCAGTCCGTTCCGTCACCATCATTCAACGTCATCTTTTCAGCATCTTCTAGGTCTTCCAGATCTCTTGTTCCAGTTGGATGATATTCAAGCATAATTTTCGGGAGTCTGGAGCTTTTCACTCTTTCCAGATGTTCCGTCCAACGTACCGGTACTTTATCTTTTATATTTTTTCTGTGAACTTAAATATTTCCAACACGTCGCTTATATCTTCGCTCCTTTTATGATCTAATACGAATAACTTGTGCTACTCAGCGTAAGAACCTCGTTTCTGTCGATTCAATCTTTCTTTTTCTTTAGTTCTTTCCATTGCACATTTTCAAATTCAGTTTTTCATATAGTTGTAATATTCATACATGGGCCTTTTCAAGCGGTTCAGAAATTCCACACGTCCAGTGCTCAGTGTACCATACATTTCACAATGGCAGTAAGTTACAGTGAATTGCAGGGAATTGCAGGAACACCACAAATCCGGGGTAAAAGGAGTTTTTTAGAAACTAAAAAAAAAAAAACAGTTTGCTTTCCTTTGCTTTTTATAGGATTAAAGAAATTTGAAGAATTAAATTTGCTATTCACATAATTTTATATTTTTGTGTGCTTGTGTACTTTCTTCAATTTCCTGACTTAAGGGGAGGCAGAGGTGAATATTTCAAAATCCACAAAATTTATCCGATTTGTTTGAAATTGATCATGGATACTAAGTATGTTATTAGTAATGGACATACCAAGTTTCAACTTTCTAAGTAGAATATTTCTGTAAATATTAATAATTTTATAAAACTTTATATCGTTTGATATAAAATGCTCCATGCACCATATTGTAAGAAATTTTCAATATTTCTTTATATATATATATAATGTTCAGAGAAAATAATGATAAGTATTAGTTTATTATGGGAATAATATAGTAATACAGTTATCTTGGTTTTAATGTCATACTTTAAAGGGAACAAAATCAAAAACTAACATCGGAATATGAAAATATAGTGTATAAAGATAATAAAAATGGAAAAAACCAAATTATCTTCAGTTTTGTTCAAAATTTCACCTCTGCTTCCCCTCAAATATACTTAAAAATTTTATAATATAAAAAATTGCTCTTCTCCATCTTCTTTGCCTAAAAATTGTTTTAAATAAATAAAATGATTGTTACTAGCCGTGAACTGCAGAAACCTTACATATCCAAGCAATTCAGATTTGTTTTCAGAAAATACAAAAGAAAAAATTAAAGTTCATGTGTGTAAAACATTACAAATTACTATATTATGCTTTTATATTAAAGAAATAATCACTTCAAAATACCAAAGGCTTTTGAAGATAATCCGTTTTTATGCCTCCTGAAAAATTTACTCAGATGAACATGTGGGGTTTCTGTATTTCGCAATTCAAATAGCGTAAGTCCATTTTCTGTAATCTTCGGAAAAACGTGAAAGAAGCGTTTGCTGTTGCATACATCTTATAGAAATAATACAGCAAAATATAATTTTTACATTAATACTACTCCATATAATACAATACAATAATTATCTAGAATCTCAATTTTTACCAGAAATGAACATAGAGTATCTGTGCTCTAAGCCATCGATATGTATGTATATAATTATATGGACACAATACGTTTAACAGAACTTTTGTAAATTAATAATTTGTGTGGTATTTCTATTGTCGTCTGAAAAAAAATGTCGAAAATAATTTCTCTGTTAGAAGAAGAGTTGAAGACTACAATGAATGCTGTGTATGAAGGTATAAGCAATAAAATAGACTGAAATAGACGAATTTTCTAGATCGACACTGGATATTCGGTCGCAATGCTTACCTAGCCAAAAAAGTGGAATATAAACTTGTATTCCAATGTTTGCTTGAGTTAGAGTGGCATGGCGGTAACAAAGAAACACTTTCAGATTCCTGTTCTTAATTGTTACTTAATGAATAATCTCGCACAAGCTACGTAGGCCTATGTATTCGAAAATTATATAAAGAATCTACAAGTTAAAAATTATACATCTTGATTACACAACTTTTAACACTATATCACTTCGGAATATGTATTACATGTCTTTCTTGTGTTAAATTCTATCGTACCTGGTTAACCTGTTCTGAAGAAGGTCCATAACAGACCGAAACATGTTAATCAGAGACGATAGAATTTGATACAACAAAGACATGTAATTTTATATTCCGAAGTTAAAAATTATGTTTTGCTTACACTGCTACTGTTTTATTACAGAGGAACGAACACAAAAACTTATCTTAAAATGTGTATGATATTGTATACTTTTAATATTTAACTACTGTATTAGTTATGAAATATACAAATTCTCATTTCATAAGTGGAATTAATTTGATATCAGTTCCTAAAAACGCCTTCTTTAATTACATTTGACCTCCCACAACCATATTTGCGCTTACTGAATGTTGTATTCACTGTTTTTATATGTTCTCAAAGCTTCCAACTGCTTTACCTTGTAAACAGACCTTTCTTTCTATCTGTAGTCCCTCAACAGCTCATCGCGACAGCGCCACCTGTTGCTTCAACTGAGAACAGGTGGTAGTGTGCACGTACCAACATGAATCTTAATTAGTCCCCATCTCTTTTATATTTATTCCGTCACAATCCTGCTTTTATGACGTGAAAAGCGTTGTGGAATTGAAAGTAATATTTTTGTTATTTAACCTTGTTTATAGTCACCACCCTAAATGCAGTAAACGGAGTAAAAATGATTTTAAACATTAATCTTCATTCAACTGTCTGGCCAAGTATTACAATAAAATTTTCACTTGTTTAATTACATAATAATTGAGATTGTTAAGCTTAAATTATTTCATTTTACATTTATGTTTATCATTTAATTTATATTTATTCACGTTTATCAACATGTAGACGAAGACCCTTCATGCCGCATTGTTATGTTTAGAGAGGAGAATGTCATGCACTATAAAATTCCAAAATATGCATGCATTCATGAACTATCAAACTATGAAACATGCACGATCAAGCGAAAAATACATTAAAATATTCATTTTCATATTTGTTTTTCTAATTTCTTATTTCACTTCACTTCACTTCACTTTTTTTTGCACAGTTAACAACTAACAACATTTCTAAATTCGTTTCTGTGAGGTTCCTGCGCTTGTCTGTCAATATGCTTTTGTGGGCAGAGAATGACCTCTCTAAATTGCAAGAAGTTATGGGTGCAAACATGAATGAACCTTTTTCTTTTATTTATTTTTTCTTTTCTTTTCGTTCTTCAATTCTGATTCCTGAAACTAAAATGGGGGTTATAAAAATCGAGGAACTTAGGTGTCCACTCAAAACCATTAAAACATGCATTGGCACTGAATATAATGTATATTATATGCATGATTAAGCTAAAAATTGCTTAATATGCATTATGCATGTTTTTATTCCCAAAAAGGTCAAAACATGCAAATATGCACGGAAAAAGTACACATATTTGGAACCGGAAAGTAATGAAATGGATAAATACTAAGTTTGAGCTATGTCCTATGTTCCTTTAAAAACATGCATTTGCATAGAATTCTCGTCTCTAGTTATGTTATACAGATAAATTATTTGAAATATTTAATGAAATATTGAACTACTAAAATGAACAACCTATTGCTGAACAATAACTCTTGAATTTACTAGTCACTTTCCAAAGTGGACTCAGATTAATATGAATATATAGAATTCCCCTAAATTGTAAACCTAAAAATTAAAATTGTCGAGTAATAAGGTAATTCCTTCAAATTTCTTTCAGAGGAATCTAACGAATATGAGAAATTCTTAAATTTCTTCTCGCTATATTCGTTGTAATCTTATAGTTGCCACTAAATCCTTTAAAGTTGGAATTCATCATCTCTAGAGAGACGTAAAAATATATTCATCAACCGTGAAAGAAAGTAATTTAATAAAAAAGAAGGTATTGTTATAAATTCTTGGAAGAAACGAATATTATTGATGATGTAAGCGTACGATTTCAATGTTTGCAGGGAAATTTATTTTTTCCAGTGTCCCAAGTAACAAGAGCGTGGGTTTCCGCATACTCACTTCCTGTTCATCAGTCTGTATGTCTGTACATCCCTTAATACATATTTTTGTCTCAAATTACCAGACAGATTTCTTTCATGCTAATTATGAGTCAATCCACTCGAGAATTAATATAAAGCTTATGCCGTAGGGCCTACGCCAATTACCGGTATTTGAAAAGTTAAAAAGTAATACAAAATAACGATTTATTTTCAATATAACTTTTTTTTATTTTTCTGACATAGAAATATTCAATTAAAAAGTATGCGTTCTGACAAATGTATCTTGTAGGAAGTGGAGCTGGCATATACGGAGTAGCCGAGAAATGGACGTACCCCTCCATTTATTTTCGACACTGTGGTGGCTGTGTTTGAATGTTTGACATGGACGTTTGCCTGATGGTTTAAGGGTCCAGACCATCGTTGTCGTAGCATAGCTGAATTATGCGCCATGTTCTGGGCAGTTGTTACGTGGAGATAATTCTGGGTCACTTGCGTGCGTGAAGGCACCTTCCACAGCTGCTAGTAACTCTTCCGTTCTACGATACCGGTTATTACCCGCACTACATGCTAATCAAGGTTATTACAAAACGACAAAACAATTCTTCGCGAAATAAAGGGGGGTACACCCACTTCTCAGGTACTCAGTACTATGAACCCTTAATTAATTTCGGTAGTCATTTAGTTTTATGTGTTCGTGAATATACGAATACAAAAACATCGAAGAAGCGAGTGCAGACAATTTTGTTCCAAATATTTGGTAATGTTTGTAATCTACAAAATGGGCTACTACTTTCAAATTGAAAGATTGTAAATATAAATTTATATATTTTACCGCATAGCAGACATAAGACAAATTGTATTATATACTTCTTAATTTTAGTTCAGGAATCCGCCCCTGAGCACGAGTTCTACCCTTTCAGAGGCGAGCTAAAGTCTTTCTGTTTATTTATATTTTATGTTACAATTATTAGAAAATTAAATAAATAAATAAATAAATAAATAAATAAATATGAATTTCTCTTTACTTCCACATGCATTCTGTCAATAAATTGTGTTCCATATTCCAAGTTATAGGTACGATTTTACTCCTAATGTTCATAATAAGTATAGGTCTGTAGACATACTTATTTTACCTCATTGGAATTATTAAACCTTCACAAATAATTATAATAATTGTAACATATTTCCTTGTTGCATCACTTTCATTATTCAATTTAGCAGTTTGTTTGCTAAGTCCCTTCTAATTTACTTTAAACTCATGTATTTAGTTCAAGGGTCCATAACCTGTTAAACTTTTTGATAGTATGCAATTGAAGACATGAATGCAAGAACTAGATAATGACCAAAAGTAAAATTCCGAGAAAAATGAGAACAACATTTTACACTTTTTAAATGCAGAATCAACTAAATGTTTTTACACACACTAAAAGTATTCTGTAATGTGTGTGGATTCACAAAGTTTTGAAGCTATGACTTATATGTAAATATGAAAAAATTGAAAAAAATATGTGGTGGATATATACATTTCTTGCACTCAAATAGTTTACAAGGTTTGAAAAGTGAAGATGTGATGCCAAATAATGTTGCAATTTTATTTATAATCATAATATCATATCTTATACATAACACAGAACTGCACGCATTGTATTCTTCACCTGACATAATTAGGAACATTAAATCCAGACGTTTGAGATGGGCAGGGCATGTAGCGAGTATGGGCGAATCCAGAAATGCATATAGAGTGTTAGTTGGGAGGCCTGAGGGAAAAAGACCTTTGGGGAAGCCGAGACGTAGATGGGAAGGTAATATTAAAATGGATTTGAGGGAGGTGGGATATGATGATAGAGACTGGATTAATCTTTCTCAGGATAGGGACCAATGGCGGGCTTATGTGAGGGCGACAATGAACCTCCGAGTTCCTTATTAGCCAGTAAATAAGTAAGTAAGTAATATCATATCTTAAGGCAATAAATAGAAAACACAGAACATATAAATGTAAAAATATAATTTTTATTTCAAAGTGATCTGTTAGAATATGAAGCATCAGTTTCCGCTTCATTCAAGGCAACGTGATTACTAGTAAGATCATTGTACCAACTCATATGCACAGGTGATATGTATTTTTGTGCCAATTTCATTATATATTTCTTCGAATTCAGCGGCGATTTAGCAGAATATGCTTTGGGAGCATTAAAATTCTGAGTCTTGTGAGCGTATTTAAACATACAAAACTTGTTTTGGATAACGTTGCTCTGATCAATGGAAACAGATACTTCTTTTCCTTTGTAAATGATATTTCGATATCGTCTTATTGTAAAGGATCCTGTCGCATATTTTATTATTTTCTTGAAGAATGGTGCCATATGCTCTTTAACATTAAGGTGGTTTCTTGTACCCTGATAACTGAGAAACTGTTGGATGCAGAAGACACAACGTTATACCATTCTTTTGGTACAAATAAATACTCTTTCCTTCTTTTAAGTTTCTCACAATCACAAGACATGAATGAATGGCCACGCTCAGGAAAATAGTGGTGTATTTTCACAAATCGCCCCAATGCTGTAAGCGAACACAAGAACTGGGCCACCACAGAGTTTTTATTTTGGCCAGCACAGTTGTCCGTAAAGATGTGCAGTTCTTTGACTTTCTTGTCACACAGTTCTCAATGTAATGTTTTAAGAGTGACACAGCCTCGTTTGCTCCCTTTTTCCAAATGTTTTCATTATACATGTACATTTTAGAGTGTCCACTTTTACAAGACTATATTGCCATATTAAAAACCCACATTCATTGCACTGTGATCTTCTCATTCTACCACCTTAAAAGTCCAGATTTCTACAACAGAAAGTAGATATGTTCATTATCTTTTTTTTTGCATTCAAACAGGAAGTAATTAAAACTTCAATGCCTTCTTTTGACAAATACATACACTTTTTGTGAATAATTCAAATGGTATCCAGTAGAAGGAATCCTCAATAATACAGATCACATAAAAACTCATTTTCGCCAAATGTAGTCATTATCTAGTTCTTGCATTCATGTCTTCAATTGTTTATTCCATATTATTAAACATATGATTCTCTGTAAAAAGAAAAGAATAAAGTAAATGAAATTAAATGTTGCTTAGGACACTTCTAAGTAATACAAAAATTACCCAACATTTAGATGATACCGAAGAAAGAATGTAAGATATTTTATGTCGAAGGTACTATGCAATTATAAAATTTCGTTTTGTAGCAAGAACTGAAAAGTGTTCCAAGAAATTCGCAAAAAATTTTAAAACACGCATTTCCAATCTCCCTTAAATAATTTGCTTTTACGGAATTGCTAACACGACTTGCCGACTTGCTGAAATATTGGCTCAGTCCTCGGAAATCAATACTAGAGTTAGAGAACAGACAGAGTGGGAGGAATCGTACGCACTTTTATTTTTGTCCGATTGTAGTGAAGAATCACGAACAACAGTAGTGCTCCTGCTTTATAGGTCTCTCCGGACAGCGTCGTGGAGGTAAATTGAAGATAAAGAGACTGACTTGCAAGTATGGTCAGCTAAGATCTTCCTACTGTTATCTTATATTCTCATACATGGCCAAATAATAAAATTGCCCTACATAAAGCACTGTAACGCGGTAACGGTCGGCACATTTCTCCAGTTAGCGTCTGTTTCTTTTATTGTTCGCAAATTTTATGGGGCATCTCGACTTTCCTTCACTTCTAAAGACGACTTTAAGAATAATAATTTAATTCTTTCTAAAACAGCGTATCCCATTTGAATGTGATATGACACAGAGATGCATGTCAATATCTTATAACATCTCGAGATAGTACCCAACTTTTAAGCAGATATCACGCTCCGTAAAGAGATCTCGTCTTTGCTTTATAAACAATACGAACTTTCAAGTTTTTCTAATAATGACAGGTAAAAAATCTTAGCAATAAATCTCATAAGCTGACAACATAAGAGGTCTATGAGTCCTTCCACCACATTTTCTTTAGTATATGAAGTCCAGAGTCCTTCCTTCTTTACAAAGTCTTATATTCCTTTAGTATATGATATTTAAGTCTTGTAATTATTACAATTTGTTTATGTTCATTATATTACAAAACAATATAGCCTATCATCCCGATGATTAACCACTGTGTTTCTGCTAATATAGCAAGCCCCCTTGTCTCACCTGCCTAAGCTTACCAATGGTCTCCAAGCACAGAGATTGGTCCCGGTATCCGTAAGTAACTCTGTGTCAAGATGAAACACTTCTAGTCCTTAATAAGAGCTCTTAATGACAGATAGAATCCTCTTCTCTTGCATTCCCTGATGACGACGTCAATACATAGGATGAAACGTACTGGCATGTAAAAGAACTCCTGCGGGACAAAATTCCGGCACATCCGGCGACGCTGATATAATCTCTGCAGTTGCGAGCGTCGTTCAATAAAACATAACATTTATGAAACGTTACTTTTTCTGTGTCCGTGGGACGGTGACAGACCACAAATTCCCGCACCAGGAATACCGGGAGAGGGTCAAATTATACTTCGAATATTCTAGTTATATACGCTAATAAGAATTATTCTCATGTATAGGCCTATCAGACATATTTTTACACTTCCTACAACTACGAGTACATTAGCAAAAACGTTACTGTAGGTATGTAATGAGTGAGTGTATGCTTTCATACTCAGAAAATAAAGTGAGTTTCTGCCAACATTCCCGCTGTATCTGTCGACCGACCAGCGGCAGATCTCCCCCACTACCGCCGCTATTGTATCCGCGAACTCACGGTGATTCGCCTTAATAAAACTTGAGCAGTTGTAACAAAATGCAAAGTTTTGGTATCCAATTAAGCATTTTAGCCTCCGACACATAGAAGGTATATCGTAATGGATACTCTACTACATTCTGCTACTGCTACTAAGGTAATAATAACAACTAGCCTTGTAATGTTGGGGACCGATTACAAATGTTGACTGCAGCATGGTACATAGCCCAGGGACGTGAGATAGTACGAGGACATTGACTTGGTTCTGCGATCGATTACAAGGTCAACATAAACAAATCTGGACAGTTCTAAAAGTAAATATAAAGTACATAGCATTACAAAGATATATTTTTACGTACCTTTCGTTATGTGCAAAAGAATTATCATAGAATTCACGCACATTCACTTCAAAACACTCACAAAATTCCGCTGCAAAATTATTCGCCTGAGAACCTTTAACCTTCGGCATTATTTTTCAGCAGGTAGTCTACACTGTTTACGTATGCTACAGTACTGACTGATGAACGGAGTATTCAGCAGGTACACTGTTTACCAATGCTACAGTACTGACTGATGAACGGAGTATTTAGCAAGCACACTGTTTACGTATGCTAGAGTACTGACTGATGAACGGAGTATTCAGCAGGTACACTGTTTACGTATGCTACAGTACTGACTGATGAACGGAGTATTCAGCAAGTACACTGTTTACGTATGCTAGAGTACTGACTGATGAACGGAGTATTCAGCAGGTACACTGTTTACGTATGCTACAGTACTGACTGATGAACGGAGTATTCAGCAAGTACACTGTTTACGTATGCTAGAGTACTGACTGATGAACGGAGTATTCAGCAGGTACACTGTTTACGTATGCTACAGTACTGACTGATGAACGGAGTATTCAGCAAGTACACTGTTTACGTATGCTAGAGTACTGACTGATGAACGGAGTATTCAGCAGGTACACTGTTTACGTATGCTACAGTACTGACTGATGAACGGAGTATTCAGCAAGTACACTATTTACATATGCTATAGTACTGATTGATGAACGGAGTATTCAGCAGGTACACTTTTTACGTATGCTAGAATACTGACTGATGAACGGAGTATTCAGCAGGTACACTGTTTACGTATGCTATATACTGACTGATGAACGGAGTATTCAGCAGGTACACTGTTTACGTATGCTACAGTACTGACTGATGAACGGAGTATTCAGCAAGTACATTATTTACATATGCTATATACTGATTTATGAACGGAGTATTCAGCAGGTACACTGTTTATGTATGCTAGAGTACTGAATGATGAACGGAGTATTCAGCAGGTACACTGTTTACATATGCTATAGTACTGACTGATGAACGGAGTATTCAGCAGGTACACTGTTCATGTATGTTACAGTACTGACTGATGAACGGAGTATTCAGCAGGTACACTGTTTACGTATGCTACAGTATTGACTGGTGAACGGAGTATTCAGTAGGTACACTGTTTATGCAAGCTAGAGTACTGACTGGTGAACGGATAGTAAACTTGAAACCACCGTAACTTACCTCCCTATCGGTCCCCAACATTATAAGTCTATTAATAATAATAAATATAATAATAATAATAATAATAATAATAATAATAATAATAATAATAATAATAATTCCTCGAACTTACAGCACCTCAAATGCTTGACTCATTTCAGTAATTTCATCTTCTCTAATTATCACTTAAATGTGCACTTATTACTTAAATGTCTCGCCTTTATATTTTTTATTTTTTTGGATTATTTATTGCAGTTTCAATAAGAAATTTGAATTTAATTGTTTATATATATATATATATATATATATATATATAAACATATATATATACTGTATATGTATATGTGTGTGTGTTTCACTGTGTTTTTTTCTTTCATATCTTACATTTATTTTATTTTTATTATTTTTGTGAAATTTGGTACGAAGTTAGATTAGTTGTTATTGTGATAATGATAACAATTATTGTTGTTTTACTATTTTGTTATTAGTACTATTCTTTCTGTTTTATTTGAAGATTCAAACTGTGCATAGTTATAGCACGAATGGCCGTACAGGTTCGTGCGAATGATCTTGTGTACATGAGTTTGTATAATTGTGTATCAATAAATGCACTTCATTCATTCATTCATTCATTCATTCATTCATTCATTCATTCATTCATTCATTCATTCATTCATTCATTCACTTAAATGAGCAAACAGTAAGACCTGGGGTGAGCACGACAGCAAGTCTTTGTCTAAGAAAACTCAAGATATAATATTTACAGCAACCATACCCTTTACGAAATTCGTAACCAATATTGTATGTCCCATGCAATATTAAAACCGCACTTAGTAGTTGCGTACTCTATAACTTAATTGACCAGCTATTTGAAGTAAATATAAACTAAGAAAGTGTAATCAGTGCAATTCGCCATGTAAAGAAACGCATTACCATTCATTAGGACTAAGTTGTTGAGTAGAATAGCTTGTAAAGCCGATCGTAAAATATTCACTAAGCCTCGAGCGTGTACTGTGGCAGCGCGACGTCCCCTAGAGAACTCTCTCCTCCGAGCAATGAGCTGCTATGATATACGGACTTCTCGTTACCTTTCCCGCCTCACAGACACATTGTTAGCGGACGATAATGGGCAGTGGAAGAACTAACTTCTACAGTTACTACCCTCGAAATTGGATTGTCAACTGCTAGTCTTTGTCATAATTCATAAATTGTACACAAATCATGCCTGTCGGAAGCATTACATAATACGCTAGTGAAACGAATGTAAAAATACTTATCATCTCCTCAAAAGTATTCATAATCAGGAATGTATGTGATATTATAGTATATTTGAATAATGAAAAAGAAAGTTGAACATTCACATATCCACTATTAAATAATTCATATCTAAATCAAAACGTCATATTTTTTGTAGCTAGCGTTGAATCCAGCCAATTTGTTTTGGGAGAGGGACAGTCATATATGTCGGAGGGAAAGAAAGTATATTAGGCACCAAGTTAAAATACAACACATTTTTTTTTTTTAAATAGTAGTTCCTTATATTCATTCTGACGAAATGACGGTCGCAATAAAAAGACTTGAACTCTATTTCGATGTGGGCTTATAAATTTGGATTGAGGCTGAACCCAGAGAAATCTCAGGCAATAGTGATGGCTCATCATCGTCTTCTTAGTAATGTAGACTGCAAAAATTTGCGTAGCATCATTCTTATATTGTACAATTATTGAATACAGTAAAACAGTAAAAAAATCTTGGAATCCTTATGGATAATATAATTATCTTAACTGTAACACTCAAGTTACCTATATATGCAAGAAAATATTGTCACTGCTCCCCCCTTTGAAGCACGTAAAGCACTTTCTATCACTTACATTAAAAAAGAATCTTATGCAGACACTCATGATGTCCCATTTCGATTACTTTGATTCCTTATTAACAAACTTAAGAAGTTCTAACTTAAATGAGAGATTGCAACGTGTTCACAATTTATGTATAAGATTCGTCTGTAATATCCGGAAATTTGACCCTGTAACACTGTCTCTTCAGTTGCTCGTCTAAAGGAACGAAGAATAAAACATGCCCTTTCAATTCTGTACAAAATTTTACGTAACTCTTCTCCAAATTACTTGTCTTCGCTTTTTCAGTTCCTCACTACTTTACAAAATCAGCATCAATCTCTACTTTCTATTCCTCGTCACAGAACTTCCCTATAATCATCCTCCTACACTGTATTATTGCCTCACTTCTGGAATTCGTTACCTAGTGACGTCAGGGATTGCGGACACAGTCACAGTTTAAAAGTAAACTAGAAAAGTATGTTTTATCTGACGAAATCCGTTTCTGAGAAGTTGTTAGATTTATGTCGAAGTTATTATCTTTAGTATTTTGGCAATAATTTCCTTCTGTTGGATTAATCCTTTCTCTTGTCTTTGTGCCAGGATAGTAGAACAGCTTATTGTCTCTTGGTTAATAATAATGAGCTGGGTGTCACTATTATTTTGTGTCTGTGTTTGTTGTATACGTTTTTACTTTTTTTAGACTAATTTTTATTATTTTCAATTTATACTTGTATGTTCAGTTGTATTTTATATCATATTCCTTCTGTCACACATAATTACATTAGATTAATTGCATCAAGATGTATAATTTTTCTTGTAGTTGTATTGTATTTTTGGTGGTGTGGAAGGGAAGGACTTATGGCCTAAACTCCACCAGAGTAAATAAAAATAAAAATAAAGAAAATAAAATATATTTTGTATACAAGCTTACATTCATACAATCTAGTCAAATTTTAACAATGAATAACAATAAACTGTGGCATACAATAACTTATATCAGTCAATTGTGTCAAGGTTTTTCACGACATATTTATGGATGCCGTTATCAATTAAAGATTCCGTATGTTCCAGTCTAATAAGGGAAGGATTGCTTGAATGGAGCGAGCGTCTGAAGAGAGGGGATCATTTCTATCTGAACTCAAGATGCGACCGCGCATTTTATCTCTTGACGGCCACGAGCCGATGCAGCCCGCGACACACTCCCGCACTGCTAGGCTCTGCCCATTCGCTTGTCTCCGTCTCCACCCAAATGCACTTACTAACTGTATAGATTCCAGAAACAGATTTTAAATCATTATGCCATTCAAAGTAGCGTCTTTGGATGCAGCGTCTGTCTATATTTTTCTGAAAATCCCAAAGTGGATCAGAGTCCACACCACTCCAATCTCTGAACCCGAGTCAGAATTAAGTGGAAAATAGCTTGGATCCTACTAAAGAGCGGTCGTCAGTCTCAAAGAACAGAAAATACTGAGTGACGCCTAAAGAATCGAAATATGACGAATTTACCCCTCGGCCGTCTGATTAAAAAATTAAGGTCTTATAAACGAAATGTAGTTAAGAAGTAAAATCTGACCGTGAAACGAGAGGCCCAGGTTCAAATTCTGGTTGGGACAAGCTATATAGTTAAGTCTTTTCCGGGGTTTTCCCTCAACCAATTAAAAGAAAATGCTGGATAGCTTTCGGCGATGGAATCTGAACTCATTTTTCTATATTATCACCTCGATTTCACTCAGATGCTAGATAACCATCGCAATTAACAAACCTAAAATTAATGTACAGCTGTCAAAAAGAAAAATGGCTGCTCTCTAGAAACAAAGTTCACTTTGGGTATCTCCGCTACAATTCGCAGACAGGCGATGTTACATGTTGTTGGACCACCTTGTCTGATATCTATAGTTATAATTAAAGCATTCTCTGTCTTATTGTTATAGCGTACTGGTAGCGTTTCGGGTTGGTACTCGTGAGGTCGTGCGTTGACACACCAGCTGGTACTTTTTATTTATTTATTTATTTATTTATTTATTTATTTATTTATTTATTTATTTATTTAATTTTTTTGTTTTTAAGAGAAAGAGAAAATATAATTGCTTCTGTCTCTTTTATGACTGTTTTAGTAATTAATATCAGGTTCATGAATGTATTATGCCATGACTTTAACATTATTTATTATGACATTATGGCTGAAAATGGAAAGAAAAAATATTATATTCTCAACCAAAATATATTTCGTGGCATTAACAAAACAAACTTACTGGCGTCTGCCTTAGAAAATTCAAACAATGAAAAGTTCAAAAAGAAAACAAAATGCCACGATTCAATATTTAGTCCATCTGCCTCCCATCTCGATCACATCTTGCAGTCGAGTGGGCATGGAATCGACTAGTCTTTTCAGTTCTCAGCCTCGGCATTCCAGACATCCTGGATGAGTTTCCACAAATCATCTGGACGTCTTGGAGGGGGATTGGGCCAATTTTTCCGCATATGCTTCTTTACTTGTGCACTCGTAGCTAAGTTGAAATAACGTTGACATTTAGATGTCAACGTCTCGGGTTCAAATCCTCGTCAGTCCTTTTCATTTTATTGTGTTACAGGATAGTATAATGTAATAATATAATAAGAAAAACTAACACTAGTATTATGTAACTTTATTGTTTCAAATCTAAAATTAAATTTATTTTACTTATATCACTAAAGAACGATAGCAGAATATAAATGATAACTTGAATATTATTTATATCGCTAAAGAACGATAACAGAATACAAATGTTACGGTAACTTTAATATTATTTATAGCGCTAACGAACGATAACAAAATAAAATTATAATTTAAATATTATTTATAACGCTAAAGAACGATAACAGAATATAAATAATAACTTTAATATGATTTATATCGTTAAAGAACGATAACAGAATAAAATAATAGCTTGAATATTATTTATAACGCTAAAGGACGATAACAGAGCATAAATGATAACTTGAATATATTTATATCATTAAAGAACGATAACAGAATATAAATGATAATTCAATATTATTTATATCGCTAAAGAACGATAACAGAACATAAATGATAATTTGAATATTATTTATAACGCTAAAGAACGATAAGAGAATATAAATGATAACTTGAATATTATTTATATCGTTAAAAAACGATAACTTAATACAAATGATAACTTGAATATTATTAATTTATATTAATCGCTAACGAACGATAACAAAATAAAATGATAACTTGATTATTATTTATATCGCAGAAGAACGATAACAGTATACAAATGATAACTTGAATATTATTTATATCGCAAACAAGCGATAACAAAATAAAATAATGACTTGAATATTATTTATAACGCTGAAGAACGATAAAAAATATAAAAGATAACTTGAATATTATTTATATCACTTAAAAACGGTAACAAAATATAAATGATAACTTGAATAGTATTTATATCGCTAACGAAAAATAACAAATAAAAGGATAACTTGAACAAGACTCGAACTCACAATCTTTGAATTATTAAGCGAGCTCTCTACGCTGCTCTATGAGACGCAAATATTGAATACTCCATAGTTCCGAAACTGCTTCTACATGTGCATTGCATTGTGTAACATCACTGTGATCATAAGTGGACTTATGAACATATTCGCTGTTCACGAGTGCAGCCACTTTCTTTTTGACAGGTGTACCTGACTCAGACTCAAATCAAGTAGGGCATGATTATTAGTTCACAGCGTAATGGGGGCATAATCTACTACAGTCTTAACTCGATATAGCCTCACGTCCAGATCAAGGAATAACTTCCTAAACCGGACTCCACTGGACGCACCTTCTGTCCAGGTTTCTGAATAGGAACTTCAATGGAGACGAGTGGAATTTGTCGTTAAAAATATTGTGCTCGAAGTTGGAAAACAACATTTTATTGTGAAAATTCCCCCTTACGTCTGTATACTCGTTCTTACAATCCTTTTACGAACCGACATGTGTAAAAATTCGCTATAAGACTAATAATATTTTCATAATTCTTTACAAAACCATTCTCGAGTATTCCAGTCTTGTTTTTAAGTGATTTGTATCCTTAAACGGTTACCAATACTACGAGTGCAATTTTCAACTTTTATAGGAAAATGGTCATGTTTAGTCAGTTTTCACAATACGATTACGTTAATTTTACAAAGTTAATCGTGTAATACCTATCCTTAAACTATGAACCTTATAGATGCAGGAATATTCAATTAAAGTTCAATTTCTTAGATATTAATTAATTTCTCGAAAAAAGAGTCATTTTGGGAGTGCGTGGTCTATAGCATTTCGCCTGTTACCTCATCTTATGTAAACGGAAATATTCAACAATGATATTAATTTCGGCCTACTTTGAGTAAATAACCATTTTGTGCAACTTAATAAAATTCTTTTCTTACATAAAACCCATTAACGTTTATAAAGAAAGAAAGCCTACATTGCACGCACAATTAGGCCTATATACATCATTTCCGGATAACTTGACTTATAATGAATATGACCACAATTTTCCCGATATCTTAAAAGAAAATAATATTTTTTGCTTAAGAGATATTAATATCGTGGATTTCTGTAACGAAGGCGAGAGGTGGCGTAGTAGTACTTAAAACGCTACGGTACAAAACCCGAGGTGCGCGTTCGATTCCCAATGGTCGTGACTTTTTCTAATTGGTCCTATTCTTCCGCCAACATTATGGTTTTGGAGTCGACTCAGTCTTTAGGTAATGGAAATTAGTACCACAGGAAGCTTTCCTTGGGGGTAAAGGAGCAAGCACATAGGACTCACATCTTTACTGCTATTAAAGCTGATAAATTATAGCTTTAGCACTCCCGCCATGGTCTGTAAAATTAATAACTTTATAGCCTACATCTAACAATCTCTTGCTTTCCAACATCACAAAATTATTTTTCTTTCCTAGCTCGTATAATATAAATATTTAAGTAAAATATTACCGCAAAAGAATATTTACTAGGAAATGAGACAAGTGAAATATTTGGATCATTACTGATACAACTAAATCTATCGGAAACTAAAACAGCTGACCCCTGTGTTTCAAAGCTGTGAAGTGAAGGTGATGCTCCACTGACATCCTGATCCTTATCCAATCCCAGAAGAACCCTAGTCATTAATGGAATTGATTGTATCTGTGATTTCTTTCTTGTACAGTCCCCTATTTTTCGCTTCCCTATTTTTCTCTTGAGAATTTCCCGTATTCCATGCCACAGTTTTCAGTAAACAGGTTGGTTATAGGCCTACATAAGACAGATATACAGGGACATCATTTTATTTTTACTAACATTTTTAATATTAACTTGCTATACCTCTGGATCAACGCCGTTTGCTACCCCTTCCACGACTGGAGTTCGATGATACTGGCGTAATATACAAGCAAATCACTTTACTAGGTATAGGAGGGAAGAAAAGTAGTTCATTCATTTACGTAAACTAGGAAATATCGCGCTTTTGAGTTTGATAATTTTCATTAGGTTTTCGTTTAATCAAAATACAGTACAGTATTAACAATGAGAGTTTTTACTCACGAACTGAGCTGTCCATGTGGACATATTCATTATGCAGTGTATATTATACTGTCTACAGCACATTAACGTACAATATAGAGAATGAAGTTAAATTGGAAAATAATCATAATATGAATATTTAAACACAGTTTTTAAAATGGTGGCCGTTCATTTCGATACAGACTTCAGTACTAATGTGCATATTATCGCAATATAGACTATCTGTACCTAATCCCAATTATCAGTTTCGTCCTTCGTACTAGTAACTCATGTTGAATTTATTCTGTAACTACTCTATAAAAGAGTACGTACCTTACGTACTGTAAATTCAATCTTCACTTCTGCTCGATCCGAAAAGATAAAATTACTCAGACATACTATCTACTGTCCATCCAAGTGGTTATGTCGTAGGGTCGTAGAAAGGGAGGAAATCACGTGACAGTTAATTATTTAACGAGGTCCTTTTATTTAAGTTATTTTAAACAGTTGTATAATATTACGTAGACGTCCAAATCCTAACAGAAATTAATGTTCTCAGAAAAGAGCTAAGACAGCCCAGCCACTACTTGGCGAATAAAAGCTGGTGGGGGAAACCGGGATACGACGTAGGCAAATAGACGACAGTACCTATATGAAAATGATTCAATATTGAAAGCTCTTTCGTCACTGGAAAACGTGAACATATTTTTGGAACGTACTGTTTACTATGACCGTAAGGCTAATATGACTGTATATGCGGTCTTGGATTTGTGTGGAGGACGGTTGAACTTCATTAGTAGAAGGGGTGGGAGTGAAGTACATTAAAAGACTCAGGTACAATAAAAATTGAAGTAAAAATAAAATGATGTCCCTGTAGTTGTAACCTGCACAACGAGTTGATGTTTAGTTTTGCAATAACAAGAACAGAAGTATTCAAATATTCGTTGAGGCTACTTAATCATCAGTCCAAATTTTAGTGTATGCTGATGACATTGATATCATCGGCAGATCACCAAAGGCAATTAAGGAAACTGTTCTGAAACTAGAAAAGGCTGCACAAAATATTGGCCTGAAAGTCAATGAGAACAAAACAAAATATATGGAAATGACAAATAAAACAAATACCTAATAACACTTTTTTAATTATACATGATAAATACAAGTTTGAAAAAGTCAAAGAATTTAAATACCTAGGCACTATGAAAACAGACGAGAATTAGATAGACAAAGAAATTAATAATAGATTAACCCTAGGTAATAGAGGATATTTTGGACTTAAGAAACAACTTAGTTCCAGATACCTTAGCCTCCAGACAAAGACTAAAATATACAAAACACGTTTAAGGCCTGTTAAGGTCTGAAAGCTAGGCCTTAACTAAAGCTCAAGAAAATAAGCTCAAAATACTTGAAACAAAAGTATTAAGAAACATTTTTGGCCCTATATGCGAAATGGCAACTGGCGAATTAGATGCAATGATGAATTGTATCAGCATATGGCGAAACTAATATAATTAAAACATCGAGGATTAGGTGGCTGGGTCACCTATATAGAGAGGAGGAGTTGGATCCATGCCGGAAAGTCACCTTAACTAAAATAGAAGGCAAAGGAAACTAGGACGACCTAATATCAGATGGCTGGATACTGTTGAATAGGATTTGAAGATACTGGGAGTATTGTGCAAGGCTGGAAAAGGAAAGCACAAGACAGGGATGAACGGAGGCGCATTATAGGGACGGTCAAGGCCTACAATAGCATGTAGCACTTTGATAATGATGACTTAATCACTAAATATATTAGACAGTTAATATACTAAAGTCTATCCCAGATAACCTGATAGGAACTCCTTCCCTTTTTTACCGGCAGAGGGGAAGACACTACGGTCTATTTAAAAAACATTGCCCATATGAATTCATTACTGTGTAGTGTGTATCTTATACTGTAAGAAAACAATCATACTAAGTATAAAAATAAGGATGTGAGAAGTACGTCATATGTACGAAATTTGAATTAATCTAACCAAAATAAAAATATAGCCTACAGATGAATAATCAGCATTTAAAAAACATACATATATCAGAAAATAATTCACAAGGGATATTTATATTTAATAACTAGGCCTACGTACCTTTCAATCACAATATCAATAGAGTCTGTTTTCCCATTATTTCAGCCAGTTCTTCAAGAGTCATAGCAGGATATTGTTCCTTCAGTGAATTAAACACATTTAAATTGCATCTCTTCTCCCCACTTCTTAACGCTTTACCGTGCTTATGTGTTACGATCGAGTTTTCTGCCATTACAAATCTCACTCACTAGGCCTATAAATGCCTAATATACTCTTCAAATTGCACTGCAAACTATATTACTCGTAGATCTATATACACTATATACGGTACACTATTTACACACACGCACTAAACTATATAATACAATTTATTATTATATACAGTATCTTACGCAAACAATTGGAACAAATTACTTCGCGAACACGTTCGACTGCAGAAACATAGGGTGCTATTCATAGACATTTCGCTAGCCCGTGCTACGAGCGTGCTAAACTAGCCCCGGCTATCGACTGGTTACTTGTACAGGATTAATAGCATAGCATATCGCTAACACTGGTTTATGAATACGTTAGTTATAGTTAGTTCGCTGATCATCCACCGGAAGCCCGCGCTAAGAATGTCTATGAATACGGCCCATAATGTTTTCTTCAAGGATAGTTACCACAACTCTTGGGGAGCTACAGCATTCCTAAGTTTTCTCACACACCCCAAAGTTTAAATAAAGAAAATATAATTAATTAAAATTAAAGCTATTATGTATTTTTTTTCAGTCATGTCATAGGGAAAAGAACATCTAAACACTTTTATCTATATTCATATTATGATGATTGCAGTTCAAAATCTATAGTTTTTAAAAGTAAGTGAATTATGGCGAAGCAAGGGGGTAGAACGAGGTATGAGTAACAGCAATGTTCGCGCTGGAGACACGAAGAGGCTACAAGGAAGGGGTAGAAGTTGTTTTGTTTCCCTATGAGGTTACTCGAGATAGACTTTAGTACACTTTTCACTTGTACCTGTTGTTACTCTATCTCTGCACTTATATTATTTCTCGTTTTTAATTTTGTGTTTGTACTTTTACTTCTCTTTCTTATTTACAACTTTATTTCTCTCCGCTGTATTTATTTTTCGTATTTGTATATCTGATGGTGTGGCAACGAAACAGACTGACTGATTGACTGATTTACTGCAATGGACTGGACTGATTGCCTACTGGCTCACCAAACTGACTCAGTCACCGAAACGAGGGACGACTGACAGACTGACCAGTTAGTCAACTGAGTGACTGGATTGACTAGTCTGACTTACTCATTGACTAGCTACGTTACTGACTGAACTGTAGTGCACAAGTATCGAACCCGGAAGGAAAACTAGCTTGAGCCACAGACGCAACGCGACTACAGTCCACTAGCCTGACTAGACGACTAGAGCATCAGCTTTCCGGGACGGCGATCTAAGTCAAATTCCGAGTGGATTTTCTGGTAGACAAAATGGTGTTTGCGTAGCTTTTCTTAAGACACTTAAATTTCTCTGTCATTGTTTTTCCATTTCTCACTACTAGCCATAAAATCATCCACCGCTGTGGAATAACGGTTAGCATATCTGACCGTGAGCGAGCGGGCTCGTGTTCAAATCCTGGTCGGGTTAAGTTACCTGGTTGAGGTTTTTTCCGGGGTTTTCCCTCAACTCAATACGAGCAAATGCTGGGTAACTTTCGGTGCTGGACCCCGGACTCATTTCACCGGCATTATCACCTTTAGCTCATTCAGACGCTAAATAACCTCAGATGTTGATAAAGCGTCGTAAAATAACCTACTAAAAAAAAGAGATATCTTCTTCTCTCCGGAACTCTTCTCCCATTCACCGTTCCTTCCAGTGCATCCTTCAGTAGGTAGTTTCTTCTTACCCAGTGATCCAACCAATTCCTTTTTCTCTTCCTGATCAGTTTCAGCATTTTTCTTTCTTCATTCACTTTTTCCAACACAGCTTCAATTCTTAGTCTGTCTGTCTATTTCACACGCTCCATTCTTCTCCATATCCACATTTCAAAGATTCATCAATGAAAAAGATCCAGACAGTCTTACTGCTACTATATTGTGCCTTCGGATGTGAAGAAAGATTGCAGGCTCAACAGTTTCCAATTTATATATACAATTTATTTTTATTTCGTTTATTTCATTCATTTAGTTACTGTACTTACCTAATCTGGTGGAATTCTGGTCATCAGGTTTTTTTTGCCAAATACAAAAAATAAAACAGTACCATGAATTAAAGTCATAAATGAGAAAAAGAAGTAAAGTACAAATTAAAATACAAAAAGACAAAACTCGTAAAAGGTACAAGTGAAAAATGCATTTGTATATTAATTAACTGCCTAATATATTTTTAGTGATTAAGTAAGTCGGCAAAATTAAACATTTAAAACTAAGTAACTTAATGAAAACTCTTTGACACGAAAATGATCGCTGTCCTGTTGCTTAAATTATGTAAGTGTTGTTCGGGTTAAAGCACGATTCTTATGGAGAAAAATGGAGCATCAAGAATAAAGCCAAGTCGTAGCAGCGACATATTTGTATGTTACGAAACGACATATTCCCTACGAAGTCTTTATGGCTTACGGTAGAGCTCTTTCTTCTCGTTCCAAAGACCGGTGTTCGAATACCTCTATGAAAAACACAGAATATATAAATATAAACACAAGAATATAAAAACAGAGGAGCCACCGGCATGGCTCAGTCGGTTAAGGCTTGTTTGGCGATCTGAAGTTGCGCTCGGGCGCGGGTTCGATCCCAGCTTGGACTGATTACCTCCTTGGGTTTTTTCCGAGGTTTTCTCCAACCGTAAGGTGAATGCCAGGTAATCTGTGGCGAATTCTCGACCTCATCTCTCTAAATACCATCTCGCTATCACCAATCTCATCGACGCTAAATAATCTCGTAGCTGATACAGCGTCGTTAAATAACCAAATAAAAAATAAATACAGTGTACATAATGATTCCCAAGCTATTCCAAGGAGGAATTTAGTCTCTGAACAGCGAACAATTTCTGTGTCAAAGAGTGTACAAATTTGAAGAGAAGGACTACAGTAATAATTTCGAAACGTTTACAATAAAGTTAAAACCTTCAGTTGATTGTATTGTATTCTACTCAGTAAGACAATGTTTACAAAGTTTCTTTTTGAACACTATTGAATTCCGACATGCCTTCTTTCAATCTGACACTTCCACTTTAGATTTAAGGATGAAAGAATACTACATTATTAGCGAATGAACTGTTTTTAAGTGTAATTGTTTTAATTGGCAGGTATTCTGAAGCTAAAAATGTGTTGTTAATTCTATAGTTGCTTCGTACAGAAATTGTTTTCAGTTTCTAACTACAAAACAACTTTTTCTTACGCATTTATCACAACAATTGTTACAAATCATGTCACTCTTATAAGCTTTTTAAGACCGTACATTAGGATGCAAAGCTCAACAGTAAAGAATCAAGTTACTAGAAGTCGTGTGATCTGTAACAAGTTTTGTGATAAGTGTATAATAATAATGTGATTTTAGGTTAAAAAAATAAATAAAATATGTGTACAAAGCAACTAAAGAATTAAGAACACATTTTTAGCTTCAGAATACTAGCCAATTAAAGAAAGTAGTTTATTATATATTTTTGACATTCTTTTACCCTTAAAATTAAAGAAAGAAGGTAATTTTTTACAACTTCAAATTAGTGTAACTCTGAAAATATTGAGAATAGGATACTTGTTTATATGACAGTTTTTGCTCAGAATGTCTTCAGAAATAATCTCCGTAAGTGGCGGTAACTCCTAGTGAATCATACTGTATAGCTACTTCCCGGTATGACTATATGTATTCTCTTACATGACATCCTTTAGTGGTTCTCAAAAACCTGTATTTCAGTAGTTATGCTGTAAAGAGCTAATTTTTCCCTGTCATACATAAATGTACTGACTCAGAAAGTGTCGATCACAGACCCCATCAACTACTAAACACAAAGGCATTGTTCTATGGAGTCGTCGAAGTATTTAAGAAATAAAGTGAGAATCAAGTATGCAACAAAAGAGGGTAGAAAATCCGCTGAGGTTAGCATGAGAGCTAGTGAAAAGACAGCAACACAAGGACGTAAGTGTTTAAGAGACCATTAGAATACAATGCAGAAAAGATCGATACTTCACCATCATACTGTAGTCCGCATGATACGATATATAGGATTAATATTTGAAAACAAAGTTACATATTAATCTGCACAAATTTGTTCAATTTCGACAGAGCCTATTATCTCATAATGTCGCAATGAGTTCATTGTCACTAAAAAGTTGGACAGTGTATATTATCGGGTGAATAATTACAATGCTTTGAGAAATTTATTTTTGATTTGTTCATTCGTGAGACACTGTTCAAGTTCTAACTAGTCCAAGTGAATTTGTGATGAACAAAACAGTGATAAAATAGCAATTTTTCTAGCAATTTTTCAGCATCATCGTCATATTATCTTAGGTGCAAAGTACACCCACATCTATGCGAAGCGGCGGAAGCAGAACTAAAAGGTATAGGCCTACAGCTACGACGTGTGACTACCATTAGGAAACAAGTGGATAATTTTATTCATTCATGTTCATATAGTTCATGAATATAGTAACCTGTTTTCATCTCATCATTTCTTTCTTTAGGCTTATATGTGTTATATTGTATATGTGGGAAGCATAACCAGTTTCCTCCAAACCCGAACTGATTTTGAATCAGTCCATGTAATTTCATTACTTATACTTAAACCCATATACCGGGTCATCATTTTGTTTTTATTAACATTTCTAATATTAACCTGGTTATACCTTTGGATTAACGGTTGAGAACCGCAAACGCTATGTAACCCCCTTTCACGACCGGAGTTTGATGATACTATTGTAACATACAAACAAACCACTTCCCTAGGTATAGGAGGGAAGAAAAGTAGTGCATCCATTTACGTAAACTAGGAATTATTACGATTTTCAGTTTGATAATTTTCGTTAGGTTTTTATTTACTCAAAATACAGTGTAGTATTAACAATAAGTGTTTTACTCACTAACTGAACTATCTAGGCGGACGTATTCATTATGCAATGTATAATATACTATCTACAGCACATTAGCATACAATATGGAGAGTGCATTTAAATTGAAAAATAATAAAAATCTATATATTTAAACAAATTGCTGAAAATGATGACCGTTCATTTCTATACGGGCTTCAGTTCTTTTGTGTGCAAATTATCGAAAACGTTTTTAAGCATATCTTCTTAAATTGAATGTATTGTTTCTGGAATGTAATTCTTTAAAACTTCTATTGTTGTAGGATGTTTAACAAACACAACTGTTTTACAGTAACCCCAAAATAAATAATACAAAACATCAGTCGACATGAGGGAGGCATAATCCTATGCCTCTTGAAAAAATAATTATAATATCTACTCTATAACAGAGCACCTTACTTACGTATTGTAATCACTTCACTTCTGCCCGATACGCACAGCGTCGTAGAAAGGAGGAAATCATGTGGGCTGGTTGGCTGCCAAGTGGTGTAAGTCACAAAACTTGAAAAATGGACTAACACTACTTATAGTTACTAGACATCCAGTTCTTTGTATTGTACAAGTAGTATCCTTCCAAGTTCAATAGTTCGCTCACAAATAGCGTAGAATGTTATTACACTAAACGAAACTGCTGAGCGCCTTGGCAGTCAAGTGGTGTACGTCCAAGTACTCCTGCCAGTGTTATCAGCACACAGATATTGTGCTGTCGCCGTCTGTGAACATTGTTTATCTGTTGTGTTCCAAACATTCTTATTATTAGGTACTGTAAGTGTTGTTCAAGAATAAAATAACGTAGTCTGTGTATGAATCATTCATATTAAATGCAAGTTGCTCACGACTGTAAATAACGTAGTCTGTATGTGAAACATTCATAATGTTAAGTTGTGTTCCAAACTGTGAAATAAATGTGGCCTATGTGTTCAAGACTTTACACATATGGATGGGACTTCTGCAGTTCCACTGCTGCATTACCCTGATGGAAGATTCGTCACAATAACAAAGAAAAAATATATAGGGGACCCCCCCCTTGTCACCATTTTTTTTTCTTGGCTTAAATTGCTTCAATTGTAATCTTTGAACTATTTCCAATGACAATGAATAAGTTGATGAAATCATAATATCAGATGACATCGTATAAATTTCCATTTTGTTCTTTTTAATGTTCATTTTTGTTTGTGTTTCTTAACAATAAACAACAGTTCTGCTTTTCAGTACGGTTTCAACTTTTATTCAATCTCATTTCCTTCCTCAATTTATTTTTGTTGGTTTTGTTTTATAATTTTAATTTGTATTCACTAGCTAGCTAATTAAATTAAATAAATAAAATTAGGGGAACGATATCTTTTCCAAAATCATGACTTTGAAAAGTTAGCTTTTGAGGTAGTTAAAACAATTGCAAGATAGATTTATAACTTCTAATTGAAAGTGTGTATGTTCCACTTATTGCCAAGCCATTATTTACTCAAGACATAGGCTATATAGAATTCTGAATTTACAGTGAATTGCAAACTTTAAATTTGCTCTCCTGAAAACATAGAAATTTGGACTTACACCACTTGGCAGCCAACCCGCCCATGTGACAGTTACTTAACGAGGCCCTTTTATTTAGATTATTTTAAACAGTTGTATAATATTACGTAGATGTCCTATTCCTGACAGCAGATGTTTTCAGAAAATAGCTAAGAGAACCCAGCCACTAGTCTTTACAGAGAGACCAGTAGAAACGGATGTTGGAAACAGGGAAGCCGCGTAACCAAACGAATACAGTACCTGTGCGAAAATATGATTCAATAATGAATGCACTTTATTCACTGGAAAATACGACTATATTTCTGGAACATACTATACTCACTCATTCAGTACTGAGTGCTGCATACTGTGACTGTAAGGTGACTTTGGCTGCATATGTGGCCTTGGGTGGAAGTTCACTAGTAGAAGGAGTGGGAGTGAAGTACTTCAAAAACTCAGGTACAATAAAAATTGAAGTAAAAATAAAATTATGTCCCTGTATAAGAGCACAATGGGTAAACCTACATTTTTGGGGGAAAAATGTATTATGAAGTATCATTAATAACACACATATAAGAGCAAAAATAAATTTTAAACCTGCTTTCTTGCAATGTTATGTATACAGAACATAGAATGTATTATAAACTAACCTATGATTTTAGTTTCAAATTATACATAATGTATTTTGATCCTGCAAAAAAAACTATTTCCAGATTTTCAAGTAAATGCACGCTTTCAGAATTGTTGATATCAAATTTCTTTATTTAGCATTTTGTTTGTCTATCTGGCTATGTAGAGTGATTCCTACTAAACTATTAACATCAAGCATTCACGAGCCAAACCAACCAGAAATGGTGCACACTAAAAATAATGAAAGCGAATTAAGAGGTCTAGGCCTATACAAAAAATCGACAGGTGCATAACTTAAGTATACTGCATATCTTTATGTAGAACTTCATGTGGGTGCGATCACCTGTCGACAGGTGCATAGCTTTACTATGCTGCATACCTCTACATATAAGGATTAACTTACAACGCGCGAAACAAGGAGAACAAGAGGAATACAGAGAGAAAATGGAAAGAAGGAGAATTAAAGGAGTACAAGAAGAATACAAGGAACGAGGGAATACAATCAGAACAAGGGGAATACAAGGAGATGACAAGGAATATAAGGATAGCAAGGTAAATACTAAGAGAACAAAGGAAATACAATGACAGCAAGGCGAATACAAGGAAGACAAGTGAAATACAAGGAGAACAAGGAGAATACAAGGAGATGACAGGGAATATAAGGAGAACGAGAGAAATGGAAGAGAATAATGGGGATACCAGGACAATAAGGCAGTGTTCCGCAACCGGTGTGCCGCGATACACTGGTTGCCTCCACAAAGTGAAAGATGTGACGTGAACTTTTACCTATTATTGTAAGAAATTAATAAAGTTAATGAAAATTAATTAAAATTAAATTAAAAATAAATACCTCTCTCTGCTGACACAATCAGCCGCCTAGTTAGTAACATGTCCAGTGACATCGAAGACATTATGAAGGAGAAAATAAAGAGCAGTAAGAAGTTCTCACAGACGAGCCACCGATAATATTAGCGGTCACGCACAACTTCTTTCCTACATTCGGTACATTGATGGGGATGTAATTGCAAGTAATTTCTTTTTTTGCAAAAAAAAAAAACTGCTCGAACGAATCGGTGAAGAAACATTTCGTACAACTAATGAATATGTGATCCGTAATGAATTAACATGGGAAGATTGCGTTAGTGTTTGTACAGATGGAGCCGCTTCTATGACAGGCCGAGTGAAAGAAGTCTTGGCTAAAGTAGGTGAAGACGTGTGTGAACTAGCTATTTATTTATTTCCCCTGTTTAAAATACGTTTTGTGCGCCTCGAGTTGTTCTGCAGACATCTAAATGGTACACAACCTCCTGCCAAATGTTCTGGAACATTGTGGAGTGACTAGCGCAGCTGCATTTGTAATACGTTGTCTAGTTCTTCCAAGTGTCAACTCTACCACTTTGGTACATAACACCCTTCACAAAACTCGAGGAAAAAAGTCAATGGGGGTAGGTCAGGTGACCTAGGTGGCCAGGCAAGGGGTATTCTCTTCCGATCAACCTATCTGGAAAGTTTGCATCCAAGAAGTAACGCTCTGCTCCATAGTAAAGGAGTGCAGCCTCATGTTCCTGAAAAACCGATCCTGAGGGAAGTTTGACAATAAGAGTTCTGCAACATGTCCAAATACACATTCCCTGTGACTGTCGCCTAGATCAAAAAAATGGTCCAATGACGGAATGCTCTACTGAATGGCGCAAGGTTAGTTTCCACGTTATACATTGGTGCGCTTGCGAATGAACATGCAACTGCTTTTAAACCATTGTTGCACAAACTTGGACAGTTTCTGCAGCTTGTCAGATGTAAATGACAACAATATCTTCATTTGATTTTAAATGATGAGCTTTTACTTCTCGATCCCTCTAAGTGGAACACGGTACACTTACTAATGACATTAACTCTTGGCTGTGGCCCATAGTCGTGTTATATTACGCGTATTTAAAATTCTGGTATCTTTTGTTTCATTACTGATCCCAGGATGGATACCCATATTCGGTGCGGGGAAAATCGTATTGTGACACCCGTCTGGAATGTTCTGGTCGCGTCAGGGAGTTGCGCGCGCATCTAGCGAAAAGGAAAGCGCGGGGAAACGGAAACACGAACCCCTGACGCTAGTCGCGGTACAGAGCAAGGGGGAGGAGAACTACGGTGACGGTGCGGAACGTAGAAAGTAAGGAAGCATCTCGAAGCAGATTTCTCTCGGAGATTCTGAAAGGCACGCGAATCGAAGACTCCAGAACATGTGGTTTAATAAATAACACCGTGAGTGCCGACAGTAGTCAGTCAGTCTTCGGAGAACAATCAGTCTTGAGTCTTAAAGTATACAAGTGAGATTTCGAGCGAGGAAGCCAGCCTTCGAGAGCGTCTGGAAGACCGGAGTTCGACATGCAGTGGAACCGCACCTGGAAGACTTGGGTTCGACGGGCAGTGGAACCGCATCTGGAAGACTTGGGTTCGACGTGCAGCGAACTTGAGTGAGTCTGTAACTGTGGCAGTGTCCAGGCGAGTGCGATGTAGTTCGGAAGACCTGAGTTCGATGTGCAGTCAACTTTAACAGTGAGCTAGAAGAACTAGCCAAGGCAAACGAACTGTGAACTTAGAACTGACAGTTTTATTCTGCACATAGTGCATTGTGAACATTAATTGAAATTAGGAGTACATTGTTGTTCTTCTCAATAATACACGTCGTATATTGCCATTGTCGTCGTGCGGAGTGCAATAACGACTATTGTGTTGCTGTTTTCAGTGGAATACTCATTGTTGTAGGGTGAATTATTAAGAATAAAAGTCATATTGTTATCGGGTGCGTGGTGGTTAAAGAGAATAAAAATTACAGTATTCTACATTTCAAATAACAAAATGTACAGAGTCCCCAAAAATAATGTTTACACTATGAATGTTAATAACACCTGAAACTGAATAGACTATATGTATTTGAAGCTCTGATAACTATGCTGAGTGTGTACGAGCGCGTGTAACCATTCTGCTGTTTTTAGTTCAGTTGCAGCCCGTCGGACGGCAAACATTAGTAGACAAATGTTGGGAGGTGGATAGGCTTAGGAGGAAGTGTCGATTATCCATTCAGATCTCCCGATTCAACATCGTTAGATTTCTACCTGTATGGAAGTCTGAAGAACAGTGTGTACGGCACAAAGCCACCGACACTGGATGCCGTGAGAAACACGATTGTGACTGTATGTGTATCCATTCCGGGGAAACCATATCTGCTGTTTTTCGATCTGTTGCAGACGATGTATTGCCGCCAATGGCGGTCATTTTGAACACTTGTAACTTTAAAGGTTCGTAACATAAAAAGTTAATGTTTTCTGTTATTTGTGTTCTAGTTATTAACATTCATTGAGTGTAAACATTGTTTTTGGACACTCTGTACTTTGTCTTCTTTCCGCCTGTACAGTCTGAACCAAAGTAAGAAATGCGTTGTTTGATTATTGTTTTCAAATGCTAGATTTCTCTCTACAATTCCAATTGAGAAAGACTGACTTGGCTCTCTTCCCCAGAATGAATCAAGATGTCACTCACCTCTGTGTACTCTAGTCTATCCGTTATATTCCGCAGTTGCTTCAGAAATGAATTATAATTGGATGAGATCATTGTGCGACCGCGTGGCTGTTACGCTGATTGCCTGGAGGCGCTAGACCGAGAGTGGAGAGAATAGCGCCACCTCATGAATGAAGGAGCTGCACAGACGGTGCTGACATCGAGGACTTAGCGGAAGTAAATTGCACGGAAGCAGACGCTGGAGGGGCATTGTTGCTCCTTGCGTGGTGTCTGATACTGCCTAATCACAAATCAATCGTATTGTGAGGCTCTATTGCTCGAATATTTCGAACCAATTAATATTAATTTTACAAGTGAATGCTTTTCTTACATAGAAATTGAGTCGAATTATGACTCAACTTAATTTCCTTGCATTCTTCTCTTACGTTACAAAAAGTTGAAATATACTAAATTTAACATTCTTTTTCCAACGTGTTAAGAAGAATCATATTATACATCTTGATTACACAACTTGTAACACTATTGAATCACTTGAATACAATATAGAGGAGAAGGTGGAAATATGGGCTAGGAGTGCTAATAGGCTATGGGCTACCTCGTTTTTTACTATATATGGTGTTGTTACCTAGCGAAAAGCTCTAAAAGTACATCTCCTGTCCACCAGTCTGCGTGCACAAGGAGACAAACCAGTTGCCTTTGTGGTGTGGATGTGGTGTGTTCTTTGTGTTTTTCATCAATGTCAAAGTTTTTGCAAGTATATAGTCTTAATTTTATTGAAGGAAATATATTTCGTGTTTAGAAATCACGCTTGATGTGTTGCACTGATTACGAATAGCTCTATCACATGCTATAAGAGTAATATTTATTTAGAACAACAATTGCCATACATAATCTTAGAAATATTCATGAGTCGATGCTGCTAATATGGGCTATCGCTATGTGTCAAATATGGGATAGGTAGCCAATATTACCAGCACGTTAACACGTCCTGTATTTTCATTATCGTGATTTGCGCTATTTGTTTACAGAATATTGTCATTGATATTACACAGGTTTCCTACTTATGTTTCTTTGTTTTTTCCAATTTTATTTTCAAATTTTTGTGGTAGCCTATATTTAGACCCCACTACCTATAGAGCACTAGTTCGTCTTTCTTTCAAAAAGTAATTACATATAAATATCTATTGCAACCTTTAAGACTTGAAAAATTGTATAAGAATAATTACTTTGTATGTCAATAAAGATTTCTGAGCAATATGTCACACCATTTTCCATTATTATGAGGAAAGCAAAATGGTAGCCCATATTTCCACCTTCTCCTCTATAACTTTCAAGTGTTAAATAGAACTAAGTTATGCATACCATGTTCACTAGTTTCGGCTTGGGAGCCATCTTCATTATGTTACTTGAATAAGATATATAACTTTCACGTGTTAAATGGAACTAGGTATCTATAACTCAGTTCTATTTAACACATGAACGTTATATATTGTATTCAAGAGAATCATATTCCCTAAATTTAATGTAAACTCTTCTGTTATATTGAAAATAAATATAAATTATGCTAACATTAATATAAATTCCTTTTAGGTACAGTATTTATATGTCTATCAAGAATTCTGTTAATTTTAATGTAAATTTCTCCACCACAGTGATTCCCACCAGAGGTCCATGTAACCCATCCAGAAGTTCTGTGCCACTATTGACAACGAAAAACTTCATTGATGAAATGAGACCTTTTCTTAGACATTCAAAATTTTCGCATGGTCAGCTGAGAACTTTCACATGGTTGTTTGTGGTAACCTACTTAGCACAAAATTTAAATCACTTGAACGTTCTCAAATTAGTTTTCCAGGTAATTATATGATTTTTTTACGTTGGAGATAAAATTGGAGCGGCAATAATAAATACGGTTATGATCTAGCAGGTAGCTTCACTTATATCCCAACACTAGAGACGTTTCCCAAGTCCAATGACGAAGAACTGTTACCAAAAGCTAAACATAATATTACTGATCACCAGCATGATTTAGCGACTAGGTTCAAAAACTTTTTTTCCGCATAAAATTCCGAAAAGTCATACACGAGGAATGTGATGATGTACAGTTAACTACTCTATCTGCGGAAGACCGAGATGTTCCTGTTGACATAACTTGTGATAAAAAGTTAATTAAAACACTTTTCAAAGAATATACTCTCGACCAATTCTGGGTAAGGCTTTCCTGATTATAAAACTTTAGATGAAAAGGTTTTAAAACATCTAGTTCCCTCGAAATTATTCAAATCAATTTTACAGGGAGTTATACCTGAAAGCTTGATTTGCATAGTTCCCTTTTGTTTCAGATGTGTTAGTGAACAGGCATTCTCGACATTTTGATATATGAAGAGGAGATACAGAAACTGGTTCCATGTTTGATTCAGATATGAGACTAACAGTAGGAAGTTAATGAACTGGATGTGAAAGAGATTGTTTGGGACAAAAGAGATATGACGTTTCTCATCACACTTACGCTCAGATCTAATATGTCATATTTTTTTCACGACTAGTAGAAATTAGTAAAAGTAAATTTGTATTTATTTATGGAATTAAATAATTTCCATTTTTATTTTATGTTCTGTTATTACTTTTTGACTACCCCACATTTCACCCCAAAATCGCTTCACGCAGGATGGTGGACTACCATAAAGATATGAGTGGGTCTTTAACTTAGTTTTTCTCATCAGGGGGTCCGCCGTCATTAGATATTAGACAACAACTGCCCTATTATATAATTTTTTTTTTTTTAATTCTGACATAAATTCCTGTTTGTATAGACAATACGTATAATTTTTGCTGTCATAAGTACGAGTAGCAACATTTTTCTCATTATTATTATTATTATTATTATTATTATTATTATTATTACTATATTTAATCAATATATTTATTTGACTTTAACAATTAGTTACCTCGTAAACAGTCCGTATTCTTTAAACCAAATTACATTTCAAACGAAAAAGTTCTAACTGCATCTATTTAATGTGGTTTATGTTGCTCCACAATCCTTCATTCCTGGATCTTAAACCTAATGAACACATAATTTGAATCCCGTGACGTGTAGTTACCGAAGCAACGATCCTTCGAAACTATACAAAAACAACAGTTACATGTAATACTGTACGAGAAATTTATTGTGTTCAAATGCAAACTCTTTAAATCACCATATTATGATTAAGACTAATTAGCAGCAGCAGCAGTAGTAATGCATTTCCATTATTCTCGAGGGATTTTGTCAAAATATTTTGTTGGGTAATGGATATGGGATGTTGCTTTCCATTATAATATGTTCACTTAGAAGTAAAACGGCTTTCTTTGTTTCAAAATGATTGAGTTCCGAAGTTTGAGTTTGATTATATGATGATTTTATACAGAGGAATCCTAAACCAAAATTATTAAACAATACATTATTAAAAAACAAGTGCTTGAACTATTTTTAAAATTATAATCATGTAAATTCTTATTCTTTTTTTTTTCTGTCACTTTAACAATGTTGTATTCTTAACTTAGTATGTTTATGTATAGGCTATGATACCGTTTGTTTGTTTGTTTGTTTGTTTTTTTATTCTTTTTAAACTTTATTGTATTACATTTAACAGTTTAATCACAGTTGTGATTATTTTTTTTTCTTCTATCCAGTTTTCATTATTGGTCACACCCGACCTCAAGCATCTTGCTTTTTTCGGGTGTGACCCAGTTACATTGTAGTTATACAATAATTTGTAATATGTAAGCTACTTGACTATGAGATTGGTAATCAATTTCGAATTTTGAAGAATATTCATATACAAGTATTACAATAGTATTGTAAAATATTTGTTAGTGTATGTAATTTTTACTTGCAATAAAATCAGATTCCAACAAATAGATTCTCTTTTTCTTCTGATGCTAAGAAGAAATCAGAAGAAATCCAACATTCGAATCATAAGCTAGGTCTTTGTCATTCGCTGACCTGACAAGATAACCCTCATCCCTATCAGTAAACATCTTCTGTGTGTTTCGTCTTTCTTTATAACAAAGAAGATGTGAATTACCGTAATTTGACTTTTACTTGAAACAGCCATGTGTAATTAAGAGAAACCACACAAAAAAATCTAATGCACGACATTTGATGACGTATGCCATGCTATTGAATTCCATGGCGAACACGCGACGTGGTCGATATTTAATAAACATAACTGCCAGTACGGACGGACACACGCCTGCCAGTCGTTCGATTGTTAAATTAACCTTAATGCATGGTAATATTATTCAAAGTACACTCAACAAGGTACGGCTCTAGTTTTTGTTTTCTGGACTTCGTTTCTTTCATTCTTCATTTCAAAGATCGAGAAATGTTCGTCGAAACGTACCTTCGATATTTTCAACTATTCAGAAGATGTTGTGAGTAAGTTGATGCTACACTAGATAGCGTTGTGGCCAATACTTAAAGTAAAGTGACACCGAACATCAAACAGTGTGTAATGTGCAGTGGTTTTTGTAGTGAAGTCAGTGGGTGATCTTAGTAGACGACACGTTCTGAACGTATGTTACTATTACCAAGTGCTGACTGAATTCAGTTCCAATATATAATAATAATAATAATAATAATAATAATAATAATAATAATATTATTATTATTATTATTATTATTATTATTATTATTATTATTATTATTATTAGTATTACAAAGTGCTGAATTCAGTTCCAATAGGTCTATATAGTATAATTAAATACCTTTTTTTATTTCTTCTAATTAACTCCTAAATCAAATACAGTAACGAACCCCAACAGTTGTGAGATGTTATTCGTACAAAATGGTTGAGTGTAAACCGATGGCAGTCAGCCCTCGACCTTCAAAAGTTATTTGTATGGCCTTTCCGAACACTACACGTCTGGCAATGAACTTCGTGAACTCATCCTAAAAAAAGTTATATATGTCTCATTGAATATAACTATGGTCACCTTTAATTACTGTCCTTGGAAAGCCATGCACCGACGCCAGCGTCTAGTCCACCCTTCAAAGCAATTTGAAATTTTGGAACTCTGTTTTTGAAATGGCCAGCAGTCGTATGATCCTTGATGTCTTGAATGTCAACAAAATGTCTTCCTTTCAACATTTTCTTTACCGTCAGATAAAGAAAAAAGGCATTGGGTTCAGATCAATTAAGTAGGTAGGACGTTGTAGTAGTTACAGTTGTTTACTGGTTAAAAACAAATTCACAGACAGTGCCATGTCAGCTGGTGCGTTGTCGTGATGCAAAAACCAACAACCACGTGTTGTTGGTGGAAAGTTCAGGTAGTTTTTGTCTAACTTTTCATACACTCTTTTCAGTACTTTCGAACAGTAAACTTGGTTAACTTTTTGTCCAGTTAGCAAAAATTCGACGTATTTTTATAATGTTTACGTTAGTTCTGCTCGTTATCGGTCATCCTGACTCTCTTCATCAGTGATGCTTTCTCTCTTCTCAGAACATTTAAACCATTTGTACACTGCCGTTCTCTTCATGGCATTATCCCCATAAACTTGGACTAACATGTCTCTGATTTCACTTTCACTCTTGCCAAGTTTAAGGGAAATCTCTTCACCGAATTTTGACAAAAAATGAAATTTTGGTTTTTATCGTTTTTCGGTAGTTTAATATATATATATATTTATTTATTTATTTATTTATTTATTTATTTATTTATTTATTTATTTATTTATTTATTTATTTATTTATTTATATAATGATTATTTTATTTCTTCTAATTTTCAGCTTTTAGTCCTATATTAAGCAAAAATATTGTAGTAATTCTTAATGCAAAAATGTTACCAATTAATTTTTTTCTTGCCAACCGCTCAGTGGAATTTTAAATTTATTTAGCCACTTGTATACATAAAATATGTTACATGTGCACTATTTTTTCTACATTTGTATCTTTTATCACTTCTGAAAGAAGTGTACCCACTGAGGAATTTAACATTGCAAGATATGGAAACCTTGACATCATTTTCCTGCACTTCCTAATTTTTTGTTACATTGGTACACTTTTCTCAGAAAGTATTGTACTCATAAGGCTGAAAATAATATACAATATCAATGTGATGGCATTTTACACAGTAGGTTAAAAAATTAAATTTATTTATATCTTCAGCAAAAATAAAAATTAATTTGCTGTCATTCTTAATGCAAAAATTGTTATCAATTATTTTTTTGCCAACCAGTGAGTGGAATTTTAAATGTATTTAACCAGTTTTATACATAAAGGTATGTTACATATGCCCTATTTTTTCTACATTTGTATCTTTTATAACTTCTAAGAAAAGTGTACCCAAAATTGAGGAATTTATCATTGTAAGATATGGAAGTACAGACTTCCCTTAACAAAAAATGTAATATTTATACTGATATAAGGCTATGAAATTTTTTGTACAATGCTGCCAACACAAGTCCACGGTGGCAAGTTCGCGAACTTAATTGTCAGACCTCGTATACCATAGCTCATGGTATATTACAGTAGTACCAGAAAAAAGTAATGGGCCGAGTCTTGATGGCAACAAGTTTCGCAAGACTGTCCACAGGTAGCATACATACAGGCACTCTTGTTTACTGCACATACGGAACGCTTTGTCTCTGGAACTTACGTTAGCAAAATTAGGAAGTTCATTTCTTTTTTCTGTAATTGTACAGTACATGATTATAACCCATACAATCTTCACCTGATCGCTTTCTGGTTTGTCACTAACTAGTTATTAAGTATATACAAAACTGAACATTTTAGACACAAATATCCTTCATTTCAGCTATAAAATAATTCACAGACGTGCAGGATATCCTGAGTTTTGAGTTCCGTTTGCATCTGTTCGTCCACCAGTGGCGTGCCGTACATGGAAGGCAAGGACTGTTCACAAAGCGAAAAAGAAGAAATTTATTGCAGAAATTATATTTTAATCGTGAGAACTATGAATTCTCTAATCTCAAAATGTCATAAATTTCTTTCTCTTAGCGCCTTCCTTGTCGAGGCGGATTCGTTATTCAAATTCTTAGCTTGAGGCGCCCATACTGGCCGATACGGATTCGTTTATTTCCGTTCGATGATTTTGCTGCTAAAGAGAGGAGAATTGCTTTGGTCTTCAAATATATTTAGGTGAGTTGGTTCCTATCAGTTTTCTATTATACATATACAAATTAGTATTATTGCGTCCCTCACACATAACTGCACTGCACGCCACTGTGTCCACAAAATAAAGTTTGAAGTTCACTCCATATAAACAACATTTCGAGCAGAGAAAATAGACTTCGTCTTTCTAATGTGAAATTAAATGTCATAAAAATGTCAAACAAAATAAAAATAAAATTCAGATAATATTTTATATAAATTTACCAAAGACTGGCTTTTGTAATGTGTTAGGAACCTTCATAATACTTATTTATACAACGAGACCATAATCTTGGGGATTATGACATGAGTGACTGTTTAGCGCACGAGTGATTAATGTCTAGCAAGTGCGCTGATTTTCACGAGTGCCATAATCAAAATTATATGCGAGTTGGGCACAACATTTCATACAATCCTAGTATTGGGAGTAAATTACAAAATGGCTTTATATTTTCGAGTACACTTCTATCTCATGTGATGACGTCATAGAAGCAGTGGTTTGTTTCCATTTCCAAGACAATCTTCATTTACTTATAGGCGGTGACAATGTGGTCGAAACGAATCTAGTGATGAGCAGAAAATCACTGACCTGTAATTTTATCACGGTGATCGAAAAATTACGATCACACCTGTGATTAAACACCTCTTTAAACAGTGATCACAGTTCGAGGGCTAAACTGCTCACCAGCTGAGACAGTTCATGTTATTTTGTCACTGCGTGCGCTACGCAGCTATGCTTATGCTACCTAGTGACAACACAGGGAACAACTACGCCCGCGAACTGTGAGCGCCGGATTTTAACAATACACTGAATGTAACCAATTTTAAGCAGTGACGTTATTAATTGGCTACACTATTCAACTAGTAAAATTACAATAACAACAACATTTTTACGAAATATGATAATGATTTAAAAAATAACAGTGTTTTATTCATCTTCTGAATGATGTGTGATTTATGTTAAAATTACTAATTTTCCGTTTCTTCCTACATAATATTTCACTGCAGGAATATTGGACAAGATCAAATGGACAATCATTATATTATTGGGTAGCCAGACGACAAATGTTCAATTTGTCTATAGCTTTAGATTAAATTAATGATTGAATAAATAAATAAGTAAATGGGTAAATAAGTAAGTAAATGAGTAAATAAATGCATGAGTAAATAAATAAACGAGTAAATAAACAAACAAATGAGTGAACAAACAAACAAGCAAACGAATGAACAAACAAATAAATACTGACTTTTAAATCTTTAATCTGTTCTTAAAATGATGAAACGCCTATGTTTACGTCTCAGTATTGTGCTTATACTTGACTTCCGTGAAGTACAAACACATAACCTCAACATTTTCTCGCCCTCTCTTACCATGTGCGAAATATCGAGAGCATTGAAACATCGCAGTGAGACGCTCTGATGAGAGGTGAAGAATGAACTGTTCAGTATTCACCTCGAACAAGTTCGCAGTTCAATCACTGTCCAAGATCACCGTGATCATAAATGAGCAATCACAGGTCGAACAGTGATCACAAAAGAGCAGTTTATCTCATCACGATTAATAACATTGCATTAGAAATTATTAAGAAGCACAGGCAATGGAATCTTTCTTGATTCCGCAAGAGTTCAAAGAATTACACGTTACAGAAAATGAAATATTTTCGGCTGATGGATGGTAAAGAAAGTGAAGAAAGAACTAAAATAGTCATACTGGCCTACATATCAGAGTAAGTAATGTTTTGTACTTTTATCTATTATTAACATGGTCGGCAATTTTAAATTTAGATGCTAACTTGAGACGGTTCCTCGTACAGGATGAGGAAATTTTCATTAGATTAGTATTTCGTGTTAATATTCTCATATGGATAGTAAGAAGTATGGACGTGTAAGGAAGGTCCAGAATGTGAGGCGGAAGTAACAGGTGGGCAGGAAGGCTGAAAACAAGCTACGCGGACAGGAAACATGTGTCCAGGCGTAGATTTGACCGATGAGGGAATGCGTGGACTTTGCCTGCGGGTGGTCAGTAAGATGACGCCAAGCCAGGTTCCAAAAGAGATGATCTGGTATATGTCAGAGAATTGTCAGGACGCCGGAAGTAAGGGGATGTTCTAGTTAACGAACAATTTTTTAAGAACGCGTCTTAAGTGACGTAAGTGTAATCATGGCCAATCAGGATTCTTAATAGAGACACGTGATTTATAGATAGGAGGGCGAAATTGTAAGTTTGGTGGTTGAAAGTAGAGGGTAGATTTGGCAGATACACAGAAGGCAGATAGACAGCGTTCGGAGAGGACACACTCCACATATTCTCGGCAAACCTAACTCGGAAGTATAACAATTTACGGACTTGGAATTTTTTTAGTGGGTGTAGTAAGAAGTCGTGTGTTGCATTATTGCTATAAGTCTGAATTCTTTTCTCTCATCACGTTATCAACTGTCCGTTATATTACTGGTGTTTTATAGTACAAAATATATAATTACGTGAACTCAGAAGTTAGTCTACCAACTTGTAGGAAGTGAGAGCAGTAAATTATACACTTGGACGCGCATTTCTGCTAATCTGAAACGAACACTTAATAATAATAATAAACGTTCTCATAGTTCTTACCAACAACTTCTGGTGTGCGCCTACGTCATTTCAATCTACGAGTACGTCTCCCAAACCCCATGTCCCAACCGTTTTGCAGCTGACCTGGGACCTCATCCTCTACCGGAGTAATCTCGAGGAGGCTGGCGCCCAAATTAATTAGCGTACATCTTTAATTATTGACATCAACGTGCCATCCTTGAGATACTTTCCATACACGACGGAGCTGGCAGCCGAGGGCAAGGTAAGGCGTCGTGGGCAACAACGACGACGACCGACGACCGTCGCATATTTTGGCGCCCAACGAAGGCCTACCGTCTCAAACTATATTTTATTTTCTTCAGTCCAAGGTATCTATGTCTTTATCGCTTTGATGCCTATATTCCAAGCTTACAACTAAGTTTAAAATTAAGGAAAAAGCCAATATTTCGCCATTAAGTAAGGTTGTTGAGTTTTTTTGCATATTTTCCTTGGGTTACGATGCGAAGAAACCAAACGTTCTCTGCAGTTCAAATATTGAAGAAGTTCTTTTGAAGGCATCAAATGACACATATTTGATTGACTTTCGTAATTTTTGGGACATGAAGACATCATAACCTACACTATTTGTGTATTGACGATGTCAAGGCCGCATTGTCATCATAATTATTCATGACACAAAAGACTTGCAAGCTATATACTTTCACAATCGTTCTAGGACAGTGGTCGTCAGCACTCGCTGAAATGGGTGAAGTACAAGGAGTGCAACGAAATATGCTCCGTCGTGAAGAAGGGAGAGGATGACCGCATACCCGCCAGCAGCCACAAATGCACGCTAGTGCAATGTCATATCCGCGGGTAAAAGACGCTAGCCCGAGGGTGCACTGTGCTGATGACCGCTGTTCTAGGAGGTGATCAGCTTATGTTGATCTGCGTCAAAAAATGTGAAATACTAGAGGATGTTCTTTATTACCGGGACGGTAAATACAATTGTCAATCAGTGGGAATCAATACTTCCGGAAAATTCCCTATGGAAATTCGAAGTTTAAGTTCAGTAACAGCTCAGACGGGCCAATATTACTAAGGTAAATCGGCTAGGAGGTTGGAAGTCAAGAACGGTTGCTGAAAGCGGCATATGGGAATCAACTTGCCCACCGCTGTGGAGTAACGGTTAGCATGTCTGACCGTAAAACGAGTGGGCCCGGGTTCAAATCCTGGTTGGAGCAAGTTATCTGGTTGAGGTTCTTTCCCGAAGATTTCCCTCAGCCAATCGAAGCAAAACTGCGGGCCGCCGCGCCGCCGAACTTGGACTCCGTGAATAAGTGGTCATTTGTTGTTGATGGTAGTGTTATGCACCGTGGGCTCTCCACAGGGCTCTTGGTAACTCATGGAACCGAGGTTGAGGGACCGCGGTGAGGCCTACGTGGAAAGGTAAAGGGGTCATGTAGGTTGTAGTGGAGTTCGGAGGCGGCGCACAGGGGGATCTGTAGCGTGGCTGGCCTTAGGGCATGCACACCATTCCATCCCGGGTCGTAAAACGGGCCCACCCTAGCGGCATGCTTGCGAGGACAGTTCCAGTCCGTGCTATCTCTTGAAGGGGAACTATTAAATTAGAATATAATTATAACTGACAATAATATAAAGACAGTCCAAAAGTAATAATAGGGAAGACAGACGTAAATGCAGTAAAGTTATTAGTGATTGTTCGGGAATATAATTTTTTAATGTTACAAATTACACATTTAATCATATTTATCGACAAACTTGAGTGCTATAAATTTGAACTATTAGTTATTTCATTAATGTATTGTGTACTATGTAATTGTTTCTGCGTTGCAAGCCAACCTTTATAGAAAGCGTGCTACAATGAACCCATTATGCAAGATTTTTATTGCCATAAAACCTGTTTGTAATGCTGGAATTGCATAAATAAATTTTATATTAGTTTATTAATAATAATGAAAACCGTTATTAACATAAACTCAGTTTATGCTCCGATGTTATACGAATGTAAATTGTCGACTTTCGATATGACGTAAATTCCTAGAGATCAAAAGCCTCCTTCCCTTGCAGGTATGGCTTGAATTTTGTTCATTTTATGATCAAATTCCAGTGACAGTGAACTGATTTCGCTCTAGTTTTATGACAAAACGAGTTGCTATTCATTAGCGAAATGTTGTCACAAATGAATAGTGGAGTTTCGAAGCTGTCATCCATCCAAGTACTGTCCATTTCCGCTGCTGGCTGACTTCAGTCATCTGATAGAAAGCGGTTTTTCAGATGGCATGATAGTTGTCTCTTGAAAATAATTCTAAAAATACCAAAGTTAGGGGTAGTTACCCAAAGAGCGCGCAGTCCAACAAGAGTACGCAGCTTTAATTTTCTATGTTGGCTGCATTGCATCGAGCTGAAGTGTAACTTGTAAGAAGGTATCTTCATAAGCGATGTTCTGATATAGAAGTCACTTTTTATTGCTGAGGATTATATTAGTTATTGGTGAGTTGCAATTTTTTGTATTAGTCTTGTAATTTTGTGTATATTGAAATTAGTTTCTTTCTCAGGAAATAATTTTGAAATAGGTTTTACAATGTGCGCATGGAGAACGTTATTCCATAACCTGTAAGTTCGCACAAAGCGGGAAATCAGTTATTGCATGCTACTTCCATCTATTGTAATTTTTTATCAGTACAACCAGGCCTCAAAGAGTGCGCACAGCTGGATCCCTCAAGAGTGCGTGCGTACTCTTGGAGGACACTAAGATTTCTAGCATTGTCGGATAAAATAAAGCAGTTTAAACTTTTTCTAGAAATGTTAGTGTTTCTTGTTGATGTTTATACAGGTTAATTTTTATATAAAATTTTCTACTAAGTAGGTATACTTTAGTATATTTACAATTTTGTAGAATAAACATCTTGTGATTCTTCATTTTAGGAAACGTGTAGGGAAAGTTGCATCCGCTGAGAGAGGACAGATAGTTTCAATTGTGTGTTGTCTGTCTCCAACAGGCATCTACATTCCTCCAGCTATTATTTTTCCGAGGAAGAGACTCAATTCTGAATTATACACAGATGCTCCTGAAGGCTCCTTGCACCTAATTTCGGATTCTGGATTCATGAACACGGAGCTTTTCGTGGAATGCCTGCAACATTTCACAAAATTTGTAAAGCCAACCAAGGTTGATCCAGCTCTTCTAATCCTGGATAACCACACTTCGCATTGCAGCTTGGAAGCAATATTATACTGCAGAAAACACTTCATCACACTTCTTACTCTGCCCCAAATGCGAGCCACATGATCCAGCCCCTTGATAAAAGTTTCTTTGTGCCCTTTAAATCTGCCAGTTCTACAGAATGTGATAAATTTATGGTTCGCAATCCAGGACGTGTGATAACTCACAGAGAAGTGTCTTCTCTGTTCTATAGAGCATATGAAAGGGTAGCTACTCTGGAAAAGGCGAAGAATTCATTCCGTGCCACAGGAATCTTCCCTTTTAACCCAGAAATATTCACAGAGGATGATTTCCTATCGTCTGATGTAACATCTAGACCAGAACCCACTCAAGAAACTGAAGAGAGGAAGCCTCAACAGAAAATTCAGTTAAATCCTGATGTAAAGAAATCTCAACAAGTCCGTCAAGATACATTTCAAACAAATTCTATCTCTCGTCCTGACGGTGAAAATAATCTGAATGGACAAGTTTGCTCGCCGTCCGCTCTGCTTCGTCTACCTTCAGCAAACCTCCAATCAAAAAGGAAGAGGATGGAGAAGAAATTAGAAATAATGACGTCATCTCAATACAAGAATGCTCTGTAGACATCAGGGAGGAAACAACCGATGGAGCTGATCAGAAGTCCATTTGGTCAAAGGAGAAAAAGCGACTGAGGATTGACCCAGAAACTCCCACAACATCCAAAGAAAATTGCAATATTTTCTGCCCAGGTTGTGGTAAAAAATATCAGGAACCGTTGACAGAAGACTGGGTACAATGTGAAAACTGCAAAAAAATAGTGGCATGAAGCCTGCTCATGCTCTGAGGGAACTGGTGTATTTATTTGTGACATATGTTAGCGCGTACTCTTGAAGGACTGTATGCGCGCTCTTAGATGCTTGTTCTTACAAGAGTGAGCAATACCCAGATTTTGATTAAAGGGCCAATACTCGTCTATAATTTCTTGTGTAACTGATTTGTCTTTTATGTTTAAATAAACAATGTTCAATAACTTCAATGACATAAAAAGTTTTTACTTTATCACTCAACTTCAATGCTGGCAAGCAAATTAATTTATGTGCGTACTCTTAGAGTCCTTTCCCCTACATTATGCGCTATGTATAACATATATAATACATAAAGTAACAGTTATTTAAAAAATAATTGCCAAACATAAACTGACATATTCGACATCTTGTTTTGTTGATAAAATAATAAAAGAATCTAATGACTATTAAACCGTAAATGTATATTTTTACTAGTATTCGAACATCTATTTAGTCTATTTTTCCTTCCTATACAGTCGGAAAGTTACGCTTTAAAGTCTGCTGGAAACAAAACGAATTCTTGTAAAGAAAATCTTATTTTCGGAAATATGTATTCCCTTTATTGTAAACCAACCACCCCTTCTTTTCACTGTGAAGCCTTTATGTGGAGCATCTCTCATAAATAGCGTATAGCAGAGCCATTAATAATAATGTAGTGACAAGTAGGCGATGTCCATTCCCCTGCCTGGTGGCTGTAACATCCAACCCCTCCCGGGATACTCCCTCAACAACTCAGCAATTATGATCCGCTTACAACTCTAATATCCATTGCAATCAAAGTGTTCCATTAGCGAAATGACGCTAACGCTCACCACCACAATCAAATCTACTTCATGCTTCGGCAAGACCAGCTAAAATACGGCCACACGAGAGAGACCGTTTCAGTTCTTATTACGAAGAATTTTAACCGTAGGCCTAGATATTAGCAGAGAAGGATCCTGTAGTAAATTTATAACGAATTCTATTTTTAAATGCCACCGGCATAGCTCGGGGCTAAAGAACTGGTCTTCTCATCCGAGTACACTGGGTAATGGGTTCGAATCCCGCTTGAGTTAATTTTCCGCAACTGTAAGGCGAATGTCAGCTAACCCATAGGGAATCTTAGGTTCTATTTCGCCAAAAGACCATCCCGTTATATTCAACTTGACCGACATTAAATAATTTCGCAATAGATACATGTTGTTAAGTAAAATTATTAATATATATATTAATATATATTGGGAGAGAGAATTTATAATAAAATATTTATCACAAACGAAAACAAATGTTTATTCAATTGCACTAAACACAGAAATTACCCGACATTTGCTCTTCTCCCAGTAAGGGCTCGAATTAGGGTCTCCTAGTTTCGTAGTGAGACGCACAGAGCATTACTGCTAGCTGCTGTACTGAAGAAAAATAGTTCAGTAATGTATGTAATTGATGAGATTTTGCCTAACTATGGGAAAGGAAACCTAGAGGTTACTAAAGGTCAATAAAGGTTAGTTATAATTCAGCTATCAAAACAGAAAATATTTGTTTTAAATACATGTATAGGCTATTCCTTGCATTGAGAAGAATATTGAAAAACATAAAACCCTTGTTGTAAATAATAAAAATAATAATAATAATAATAATAATAATAATAATAATAATAATAATAACAATAATAACAGTAGATCACAGTATTGAAGAGCACAAAAACATTATTATTGAAGAAATTACGGTGAATATTCGTGAAAAGCCTAGGCCTACGTAAAACTCATTGTACTCCAGTAAAGTGAAGAAGTACGAGGTGATCTGAAGACCTGTGGCTAGTTGCCTAGGAATTTATCAAGCACTGCAAATTGCTACCAAATCCAAATAACGCTATATCATAATATTACCTCGATTTTAAATCAGTCGTACTTCTTCTAGGATACGAAGCGTCCGAATATCGATTCTTGAACCTACGTTTTACATAGAATTTTCAATTTTCATATCACTATGCTTATTCTCAAGTTGAAAAACTTGTAACAAAGCCAGTAACTGATCTTCCCCGATTCTTTACTACGGATTGAGACGCTATTTCATTTTATTTTACCTATAATTTATGTCTGTATTTACAAGGTATGTGTTCTCTGTCACTAAAAATTGCTTTCCTTTCGTTTTCAGAAATATCCGCTATGAAGAATTCGAAATGCCATCAAAACTTGGGTAAGTACGAATACTGAAACATTTGCTTACAGTTACAGTAGGGAACGGGAAACAATATACGTCTTAGCAAAGTGGACTTCAATTTAATTTTTAAACACAGAAGTCTAACTTCCATCGTTAAATAAAGCATTTAAACCTCAGAAATATGTTCAGAATGAACTAGCTTAACATATTATATGTGTTCATCAAGTGTACCGAAGTAGTATTTCCATGCAAATAGTATATATGAGAAATACGTAATGAATGTACTTGTATTATGTTCGTCCATACGAAATGAAACTATTGCCATTCACGAAATACGAAATTCAAACAGACTTCATACTTAGCAATATCATATATATATATATATATATATATATATATATATATATATATATATATATATATATATATAGAAAGCCAGACATTGGTTCACATTAGTCAATTATTTCAAATAATTATGATTATTACACTTTTACTACGTCATACTACTTTTGACCAATAAAACGGTACGGAACGACGTGATTCAACTAATCATGGATGCTTATCATACAATTTTTATCACCTTTCTAGCATTTGTTTTTATCACCTCTGGCATTTGTTTATTTTTATCATCTCCCTAGCATTTTTTTCTTTGTTTGCCAACATTGTATTTTAAATAATTGTACCTTTTGAAATAATTCATGTTCATTTCATCATCCTTAATTAAAACTTTTCTATCATTTATCTTGTTTATATTACGTAGGTTATATTATAGCTTCTACTGTATGAGATTATGGATAGTTACGTATCAGAGAAGTGAAATGCAACCGTTTTATTGAAAATGTATCTGAATCAACAAAGCCTACTTGACTAGTAATCGTCCATAGAATTCAATGAAGATTGTATAGTTGGCACAACTGGTAACAAGAGAACAACTCATAATAACACACTACTGCCATCTAGCGGAATATTTGTAACGATGAGATGGTATAATAATACATTTTCAATATAGTTTAGTATTTTCGTAAGTCAATTAATATTTTATTGTATTAGAGTAATTCATTTCTTTTAATCTTTATATACTTTCTTCTAATCGTGTCACAGTCAATTAAATCTAACTCGAGTTTTGATTTTCTCTAGATAAATCAAAACCTCTATTGAGATTACTGTAGATAAATAATTGCCTATAATATTAATATCCCTTAGTTCAAACAAATGCCCTCACTGAAAAATAGTAAGTTAGACTACAGATGTCATGCTATAAAACAACTATTCGTTGGAGTTTGTTACTAAATTCTTATTTTACACTTCGAAACTGATGTACATTCTTCAGAATTTACTAGAAGAACGACATACAGATTCACTCAACTTATGACTGTGAAAGTTTGAATGAAGGGCTATCTAATCATCTTTTTGAAAACTAAAAACAAAACTACTTTGAAGAATGAAACTTTAATCTTGTTATTATCTTCAAACAATATCAATGTGTTTCAAAGTATGGTTCTAAAATATCGTATAACTCTGAAACTTACGTACTTCCTATGCTATATTAATACTCGTAAATGTAATAATTTTTCAAAATTGGACATCACAGTTTTATAACTAACCATTAAATATGCAAAGTTGACTATACTCATCTCATCTGCACGGCTGGTGAATCCCCTAATATTTAGCTTATTTTACCACTCCTGACTGGTGTTTATGCTATCCTTCATGCATCAGCTCTTATTGTGTACATGATAAGAGAGAGGAAATGAGAGAAAAATACATAGACATCAACACATGAAAGCTAGCTGTATGGTTAGTGAAACCCCGTCCCCCGAAATTCGCAGTGTCAGTCTGTCTCCAGTAAAGACACGCAGCTGGTCAGCTACAAATAAGTGCAGTTTATTAGGTTTTATTCTGTTTTGCAATAGTTGCACATTCAATGTGTGGACGTACACATTTTGAAAACATACATACGGAAAAATAAATCGTGTGGTAGAACAAGGCAAAACTTTAAACTTAAATTTCCTGGTCGCTCAGCTTCGTGCAGAAATATAATACTAAATTTAGTGAATAGGATTAATGAAGCAGCTTCTGTGAATGATGTGATGTGAATTATGTATCACACAATATGGGCAACACTTCCAGCAACTACTGTGTGTAGGGTGAGTACCTAATATTATTAATATAACATAGTATGTAAGTTTTAATCCTGCGAAACTCCGTAAGTTTGCGGATGCAAGCAGCGACGGAAACGAGGGAACCTGCCGCTGGTCGACAGAGAGAAACACAGAAGAACGTTTGTTTAGCATGTTCACATAACAAAAACTCATTTTTCGGTAGGGTGAGCGTACAGGCTAAATTATTTTTAATTAAAAAAGTATAACTTGAGCTTTGTCCACTGCTGATGGAGCACACAAAACTTCAGAATTTGCAAGTTTAAATCTACCTTCGTCTTCAGGAATGAACAAAGAATGAGCGAGGTATCTATGCTACTCACTTGAGTTGATGTAAAAATAGATTCAGGTGAATATATCCACTTTATAAGTTTTTGTATATTTCATCAGCAATAAAAGAACTCTACTTGTTCTAAATGAATCACCACTGTTTTCTCTGTCATTCACAATGCTTTTTTATTAATTATTTATCTAATTTAAGTTCATCTTCATCACCACTATCATCGTCGTCGTTTATGCACGCATTACTTCTTATGGACGTTCATGATTTCTTGCCAGTGTTTACAGGGTGTCTCCAAGGCCGCATATATTAGTTGTAAACATTCGTGTTGTGAATTCAATGACAAATAGAAACACACTGACAAATTGCACAAACGAGGGCGAGATGGCGACCTTTCCTTTATTACTTGAGTGCTTCAGTAGAAATCTATTTTGCTCTTCTCGACTTTTGGCCAAATAATCTTCAGGTCAGGCTTGGTTTCAGAAAATACAATCTTTAGGTCTTGCAAAAGCATACACTAGCAAGGGTGACATCATGACTTCTTGAAGACGTTCTTCGGACTTCGTTCCCCTACACATAACAAAGTAGATTATTGTTTCGTTAACGATATTATGCCCTTCCAATCAGACGATGAAGCTGCATTTCAATTTTCAGATCATGTTTTAGAAAATTTCATCGAGCCTCATTTTAAATTTTCACCGTCACTATGGACAGAATTCTCATATTCTCTTAGCGAATGCTTGTGAAAGTTTTCATTCAAAACTGAACGATATGTCCTATCACTCACACCCTAAAATTTGTCAGTTATTAGGGGCCTTCAATGAGTGACAAACGACGTCTTATGCAAAATTTGTGAAATGATGCCGAAAAAAGGAAACTTGTTTTACTAAAAGTTATTCAATTTTATTCATACAAGGCCAAACCAACAGGTTAGAGTAGGTCTCCGCATAATAATTTACAAATTTCTGCAACAAAATGCTTTACAATAAGCCACATATTTTTAAATTAAACTTACTAAGTTGTATTCCGATATGTACACTTTGGTCAAAATGAAAGTGGCCGGTCTCTTGAGCAGCGAAAATTAAGTTCCTTCGGGTGAGCGCGCAGTTCACTACCGTAAACCTCCGTGCGCCGCTTTAGTTAACTCCATAATACAAGGCGCTGATTAGGGCTACCTCCACAGCATGCTTCGAATCTCCGTAGAGAATTTTTTGTTTTGCCCTTTCTTTTATTTTTTTAGAACTCCTTTTAGTGTAATATAATAAAATAATTTCACTTATGTTAATTCATGTTACTTACAGATAATTACAAAATTGGTGAAAATGTATGGTTATAATTCCAGAAAATCAGGATATATTTTGTCATCAGAATTATGGTTTTTTTCTTGTTTACAATTACTACGTTTAGGGTCCACACCTGTGGAGTAACGGTCAGCGCGTCTGGCCGCGAAACCAGGTGGCCCGGGTTCGAATCCCGGTCGGGGCAAGTTACCTGGTTGAGGTTCTTTCTGGGGTTTTCCCCTCAACCCAATACGAGCAAATGCTGGGTAACTTTCGGTGCTGGACCCCGGACTCATTTAACCGGTATTATCACCTTCGTTTCATTCAGACGCTAAATAACCTAGATGTTGATACAGCGTCGTAAAATAACCCAATAAAATAAATAAAAAACTATGTTTAGGCCCTGATGGTCATTTATTTAGATTAGTATAATAATCATATTCCCTGTAGCACAACTTGCAAATTAATTGTCTATTTTTTTTTTTTTTACCGTCAACATATTTACTGAATGTTCCATAGGCAATAGAGTGCAAAGCAGCAGGAATTAATAAAATAATTAACACAGCATTTTACTATGAAATTCCCTAATTGTCGTCTTTAGTGTTACTTCCATCCAGCGTCAAAAGTTTCTGTTAACACGAAAAAAATAATAAAGCGAAAAGTATTCTAAGGATTAAAAAAAATGACGAAAATCTGTTATATTTTCACTGATAAATTTAAAAGGCAATAAAAAGAAATTTAGTAACTCCACGAAGACTTGAACTTACAACCTCAGTCACTATTACCTAACGCGTTAATGCTCTACCAACTACGCTACGAGTTTTACTGCAAGGTTCGTACTCCACTTGAGAACCTATTATATAGTATATTAAAGTGTTTGTGTTACAATATTCACTGTTTAAACACTCTGAACGATCTGTCTCTTTAAATCTCGTATATGAATTATTTTTTCGGAAGATTTTAGTGATTAATAGTTGTGTTCCCCATTATAACTACTGGAAGAATATACGCAATCTTTTGAACAAAACCTGGCTCTCCCGACCGCTCACGGAAATACCCGATTCGAACTTTGTTTCTCAGACGCCGGCCACTTTAATTTTGACCAAGTGTACTACACTGATTAAGTGGGAAGGTAAATGTGTGATTTAAATGAGGTACGCAACTCGGATATCTGACATTTGATGCTGAGACGCAACTAAAATATACTATATAGTCCGAATTAGTATGCTACCAACATACACAGATCTGCAAGGTCTTCTACCTCTTGGTTGGTAATTTAGGAGTTGTCGTGGTAGATGATTCCTGTGCATATCAGAGACATGTTGAATTGAGTCTCTCAAATTTAAGCTCTAAGTTAAAATAAATTTCTCTTTTGAATTTAAAGAATTGAATAGTTTACTTTTTGTAGCTAACCTATAAATGATTGTGCAAGAATTTTTATAGATCCAATAATTTTGCGGTTCCAAGGCAAAAGGTGATAAGTCAATTTTTGACGAAAATGAGATTTTACCATATCTTCTCCATCGTTGTGGATTATGGCGAAAGGTGACATGCATATATATCTGTTATTTTTCTCTCTAGCCCATTGTTATGAAATATTATTATTATTATCATTATTATTATTATTATTATTATTATTATTATTATTATTATTATTATTATTATTATTATTATTGTAAAATCGTTCAAACTTTAAATGCTCGCTCCTGGAAAAACTGCAAGAAATGACACATCACATTTTGCATTGGAGCCACAGAATGAAGAGACAATTTATTTAGGAATTGTGGAGCGTAATATTATAATTATACTAAAAATGACAGTAAATTTTTAGCCCTGAAAAAATTAAATATAACTGACGTTTCCCAAGAACATTTATTTAGTAGGAAAATTGTTAAATACGGAAGTATATCTGGGATAAATATATGTGTAAAAATTGTGTGGTGATAAAGAATAAACAGAAATTATTTGTAACTTTTACTGTGTTCATAGTGGAAGGAGGCTTTGGGTTTTTTTTCTATAGAAGTAGCGACATTCAAAGTTACGGAGCTATATAATCGTTACACCATAAGGGACGGGAGGGAAAGAGGGATCTATTTTTGGCTATGTTACCAAGAGCTATTCTTCAGTCTTGGATGTGTCACATAGATCTATGTAGAAACATCTTGCTCCGGAGAAGAGTAACTCTTGGTAATGGATCCAACAAGTAGGTTCTTCTTTCCCTGTCTTTCCTGATTGAGCCGGCAAGTATCTCCAAAACTTTGGATGGCTCTACATCTACGTCACTGTGAAAATATCTACAAGTCTCTTACTAAGGAATAAAAACTTACATATGAAGTGAATTAAATGGAAAAACAGTCGTTTAATAGGTAGTGTCATCTGATGTTTCATTACACATGTTGCTCACAACGCATTTTTCCATAAACTTTACACAATACACAGACTTAGATTTAGATGATTAAAGTTTGAAAAGTACTGCATAAGCATGAAAATTAGAATTAAATCGATCTTATTCTTTATACTTTTAAACTTTCAAAAAGTATTCCAGTTTAAGATTCTGTTGTATTAGGTAAATTATTTAGTACGAGTACATAGGAATAAGTAGGTCTATATCTGACTACAGAAATCTTCATCACTATGTTCATACGCTTTATATTTTGGTAAATATTTTTGTTTTTAAAATACGAAATGTACTTTTGCACTGCCTTCTTCGTTATAACATTGCATCCATTTTGAGGGATTTACTTCATTTCATTATTATTAAGCTTACAAGTTTTATTTATGCAGTTATTTAAAAGTGACCTATCCTTATCAAATGGAAAACCCCGTAAATGGAGTCAGACTTAGAATAAACAAATATATCAATATTAAGACGATTGTAAGATACCGCAAAATCACATAAACGGTGTAATTGCGGTGAGACATTACATTATCAAAACTGTATTTCTCTTAATTCCTTTGTTTTTGCCATTTTAGAAGTTACATTCTCTACTTGATTTACTTTACCATTGACATTGCTAGAAACAGAAACTAGTCTCTCTCTCTTTCTCTCTATCTATCTTCTATTTCTATTATCGTCTTCGCACATACACCGCTGAAAATGGGTTGTCATCTAACAGAAAGAGGTAATGTTAACAATCTTTCATGTGGTATGAGATAAGTTCTTATTTTGACACATTTACTACAGCCTGTGGCACTTCAAAACATTGTTCAAAATGCTAAATGCTGCCTTGTAATGAATAGTACTTTCTTCTCTGTATTCTATATTACTATGTTTATGCTGGTTTTCGCAGATATTTCATGTTTAGAAAAGTTTTTTTTTTTTCTCCTGGCACAATTTTGATAATATTGAACCAAATAATTTTGGTGACATAAAATATAAATAAAAAATGAAAGTCTTGGAGCGATTTCTAGTAAATCACCATTTTGTGAAAATGTTGTATAGGCCCAAAGGTCTCAGATAGTCTAATATACCGTACTTCATATCTTGAAAATGTTACACTTCATATGCACATTTCCGGATGAATTGGCTTGTGAAGTTGAACTTGAAGAAGATGCATTCAGCGGTTAGGAGAAGGAAAGTTGAGCATGGGGAGACTGATAAACATACGGCATGCCGAAAGTTATTTTAGATGTTCAAAACTTGTATCTAAGGGGGGGGGGACATACTGATTTTAGATTTAGTCTAACTATTACCGTTGCGGGTAATTAGCAATTCAAAATGGCAGCTGCATTTTGTGCATTGAATTGCCGTTTCCTTGGCTATATCCACAAATGTCAGTATTTCCGAGTGATTATTTTTTCTGTTTATTTCTGAATGTCATATGAACAGCATGACATAGAATCACTTAAATGTTTTCAGTAGGAATTTTTTTATTATTTATACAGAGTGATTCACGAGGATTTACCGTTCCTTACTGAGCTTATTTCCGAAGATATTCTGAGCAAAAAATGTTATATAAACATTTCTCCTAATCTTAATATTTTCCGAATTACACTAATTTGAAATTGTTTGTAAAATACCATTATTCTTTAGTTTTAAGGGTAAAATAATATTACAGATAAAGAATGAACTATTCAGGAGTATAATTGCTTTAATTAGCTAGTATTCTGAAGCTAAAAATGTTTCGTGAATTCCATTGTTGCTTTGTACAGAATTTTTTTTCGACTTTTAACTACAAAATTCCATTTTCTGATAAGTGTGTAAGAATGATGTCATTTTTAGTTAAAAATTGAAAAACAGAATCTGTACAAAGAACTGACAACACATTTTTAACTTCAGAACACTAGCCAATTAAAGAAATGATACTTCTGAATAGTTCATTATCTATTTGTAACATTATTTTACCCTTAAAACTAAAGAAAAGAGGTATTTTACAAACAACTTCAAATTAGTGTAATTCTGAAAATATTGAGATTAGAACACATGTTTATATGACATTTTTTGCTTAGTGACGGTAAATCCTCGTGAATCACCTGTATTTTAAAGTCTTTTTTTATTTTATTAGGTCAAAAATATTTAAAAATAAAAAATTAACTCAAATTTCACTGTAATATCTTAAAAACTGTTTCAGTTATCAGGTAAACCTTTGGAATAAACAAACGTTATGGGTGCTGTTTAGTAAGATTTCTAACAACCCATGCCGGTAATATTTTCTCAATCTGGAAATAGTATAAAATTGCAAAAATATTGTATATTGAGCATATAAAATTCCAAGATTACATAATTAGATATTACTAAAAAAAATACTGAATTTCACCAATTTGTCAGTACTTAAAGGTGTATGTTCTCCTTAAAATAAAAAAAAACTTTTCCGGCATCTATATTCCATGTAATGAAGAGTAATGAGTAATTGATACTGAAGGACTGCAAAGAATTAAATTTCCTAATTTGTAATTTCAAGAGAAAAATGGTGTGTCATCATTCACAAATTATAACATACTTTTCAATTCTGTTACACTATATGTTACGCCGCAACACACACTTCTGTAAAAGACAAAATCATCTTAATTTTGGTACAAATACCGATCTTGAATTAAAAAAAAAAAAAAAACTATACATGAAGTACTCTTTCGGGGGAAACTTGGTGTTCCAATTTCGACAGTTAACGTAACATCTGTCTTGTGTACTTTTTCCCTTCTGTTGTATGTCTATAGTTACAGAAAATCAGAAGACGAGAAAGGCTTTGTCAGCGGCGATGGAGAGCTGGGTTCGCCGGAGACCTTACCCGAACCAGAGAGACCCCCATTAAGGCATATCGACAAGTACATCCGGCCGGAGTGTCCGTGTCTCTCCAAGCGCTACACAGTTGCGGTCCTCACCTGCATAGGTATCAGTCTTCATCATACAGTATTTCATTATGCTAACTTGCAAGAAGACTACAAAAGGAAACAAGTCTATAAAATAATCACATGTGTGTGTTTGTGTCTGCTTGTATGTGTGTGGTTTATGAATCCAAAATAACTGGAATCAACAAGCCTCATTTTGACTAAACTTGAAAAAGAAAACTGCTTAAAATCTCATAAAAACCGCAACTGCATTTTCAAAATAAATTATGAAATTCTTAGCAAGTCCATAATCGTTACTGGATCTGCTCCTTTAAATGTGTACGTTACTAATAAGAAATTATGAGTACTGTCTTGAAATGAGTAAGTAAACCATCACCATCTATCTTCTAAATGTTAAACTTCCAGTTAACGGTTAAGTTTCTCTTATATTTATACAGAATGAAGTATAGGCTATGTCATACTTACAATTCTTTATTAAATATGTTGTTTCTTTACAAAAAATGTTCGTACATTCAAATACATATATTTACTGCGTCACATTTGTTACGCCTATAGGTTTGGAAATATTACACATTTATGTTAATCAAATATTAGTCTATTATATAGAGTGATTCAAAACTTATGTTACAGAAGAGTATGATAGATTTATTCATTCATTCATTCATTCATAGTGTTCTTTCCAAGGGCAGGTCTTTCACTGCAAACACAGAATTCTCCAGTCTTTTCTATTTTCTGCCTTCCTCTTTGTCTCCTCATACGATCCATATATCTTAATGTCGTCTATCACCTGATATTTCCTTCTGCCATGAACTCTTCTCCCGTTCACTATTCCTTCCAATGCATCCTTCAGTAGGCAGTTTCTTCTCAACCAGTGACCCAGTCAATTCCTTTTCCTCTTTCTGATCAGTTTCAGCATCACTCTTGCTTCATCTACTCTCTCCAACAGAGTTTCGTTTCTTACTCTGTCTGTCCATTTCACACTCTCCATCCTTCCCCATATCCACATTTCAAATGCTTCTTTTCACTTCTCTTCACTTCGCCGTAATGTCAATGTTTCTGCCCCATACAATTCTACACTCCACAAAACACTTCACTAGTCTCTTCCTTAGTTCTTTTCCAGAGGTCCGCAGGAGATGCTCCTTTTTCTATTAAAAGCTTCCTTTGCCATTGCTATTCCCCTTTTGACTTCTTAGCAGCAGCTGATGTTACTGCTTATTGTACATCCCAAGTATTTGAAGGTGTCCACTTGCTCTACTGCCTCATTTATAATTCGCAAGTTTACCTTCTTTACTTTTCTTTCTATTATCATGGTCTTTGTCACGTTGGCATTTGTTTTCACTCCATAATCCTGACAGCTGTCATTTAGCTCCAGTAGCATATCCCTTAGTATCACCTCCTATTCTGCTAATAACGCCATATCATCAGCAAATCTTACACATTTTATTACTTTTTAAATTTTTAAGTTGTTTATTTAACGACGCTGTATCAACTACTATGTTATTTAGCGTCGATGAGATCGGTGATAGCGAGATGGTATTTGGCGAGATGAGGCCGAGGATTCGCCATAGATTACATGACATTCACCTTGAAGTTGGAAAAACCTCGCAAAACACCCAACTAGATAATCAGCCCAAGCGGGGACCGAACTAGCGCCCGAACGCAACTTCAGATCGACAGGCAAGCTCCTTAACCGACTGAGCCACGCCGGTGACCATTTCATTCTTCTTCCTCCTATTATCACTCCTCCCATGTTCTGAAAACAATTCTTCACTAAATCCTCCAAATAGATGTTGAACAGGGTAGGTGATAAAGGGCATCTTTGTCGTACTCCTCTCCCTATTTCATTTCCTTCTGACATTTCTTCTCCTATTCTGACTTTGACTCGTTTCATATTATAAAGGTTACTGAAAAGCCTCCTCTCTTTCCAATCTACGCCAATTTTCTTTAGGATCCCCAGCAGTTTATTCCAATCCACTCTATCAAACGCCTTTTCTAGGTCCAAAAATACTATATACACTTCTTTATTCTTCTCTAGGTATCTTTCGCTGATTGTCCGTAGCAGTCCAATTGCACCTCTCGTATCTTTTCCCTTCCTGAAGCCAAACTGCTCTTCTTCCAACTGTTCTTCCATCTTAGAATATAAACGTCGATTCAGTATTAGCAGAAGAATCTTCGTCGACGCGATATCAGGCTGATAGTGCTGAACTTGATACATTTCTTGGCATTATTTTTCTTCGGTATTGGAATCAACACTGTCTCCGTGAAATCTTCAGGCCAGTCGTCTTGCTCATATATTTCATTGCATAATGATAGAATTTGCTTCTTGTCTCCACCCAAGCATTTCACTAATACAATGGGGATTCCATCAACTCCTGTTGCTTTTCCATTTTTCATTTCCTTAAGCGCTAGTTCAATTTCTTCCCTTAAAGGAGAAAATCCTTTTTCGTCTTCTGATACGGCTGCTTCGTCTTCTATAGCTAAGTCATCTGGACGATTCCCTGTCTCATATAACTCTTCTACATATTTCGTCCATCTGTTCAGTATTCCTGGTCTGTCTGTTATTTCATTTCCGATTTCGTTCTCCATCAACCACATGGATTTGCTTTAGCGGGTACTAAAACAAACATTTTTATTAAGAAATGTTTGTCCTATCTTGCACCGGTACGGCGCTACACTTGTTTCAATGTTGTGCTAATCATTCTTGCAAGCGTCATTGGATTGACGCTCTGATGCTTGAGTTTTCAACGAAAAACAACAGACAATGACGCTTGACAATTTGTGCATTACAGAAGTGCTTCGAACTGACGGCCCCCTTCTTGTAAAAAATACTGGCAACGCCGAAGAATTGACTGTCGCACCCGTTCAAATATTCCAGGTGTAGTACGTATGGTGTTACAGGCGTAAACAATCTTTGGAAGAAGATCATCGACACGGTGTACACATATTTCGTATATTAAAGTCTTCAGATGTCCCCTCAAGAAAAATTCAAGCGGATTAAGATCTGGGGATCTTGCTGGCCATGGGACGGGATCTTGATAGTCTATCCATCTGTCACCAAATGTTTCCTCGCCACGAGACAGAAGTGTGCAGGAGCTCCAACATACTGAAACCATGTCTTAGCGCTTAGTGTCTTAAAATTCTCGCCTTCGGCGTTAGGTTGGGAATATGGAATAAGACCAATACGAAAATAAAATGATTTTAGGCGTAGTCTTAAACTTCTTTTCCGACACTGTATTTCATTGTTCTTTTTTATTTTAATGTTATGTAGTATGTCGTTTTGTATGCGCATATAATATAATGTATATCAATATGCGTGCATATTTATTTATGTATAGATACGTAATAGAATGTGTTAAAGTATGAATGTACGCATTTTCGTAGACTGTAGGCTATATTAATATATTATAATATTATGGATGTCGCATACGTAGTTAACATGATGGCCGTTCAATTCTAGGTTCGTGGATTTAATTCCGGCGGATGGGCTATGGATTTTAAAGATGATAAAATCCTTTGCATAACTTCTTCCGCGAGGGAAGTTAAGCTGAGTGTCCCTTGTAGATTTAAGGCACGTAAAAGAACCTTGTCCTTGATAGCATTGCGCAAAATTTCGTCAATAATTTATCTCCCACCTTGAATTTCGACGCTAAATAACTTCTGGAGTTCAAAGTGTCTTTAAATAATATACTACTAATATTGATAAAAAAGCCTTCAGACTCTACAAAAAGTTAGATAACGTATCGTATGAGTATGATGATGGATCGGTGGAGCGGAAAAAAATTCTCTCCGGCACCGGTATTCAAACCCGGGTTTTCAGCTCTACGTGCTGACGCTCTATCCACTAAGCCACATCGGATTCCAATTCCGATGCCGGATTGAATCCTCTCAGTTTAAGCTCCACCTCTTAGTTTCCCTTTAGTGGCCAACCCTCAGGCACTGTGTCACAGATGTGCCACAGTGGCACAATGTCCAACATACTAATATGCTGAAGTGCACTCATTACGAGTGACTAAGTGCCGGAATCCGACGTAATGAGCGCCATCTTAAATTACTAAGTGATTATAGACGCATATCATATTATTGCGATGTACTGAAGCAGGCCTACATATATTTCCGTGCAGGAATTCTGCGTTACCATAAGATGAGAGGATTCAATCCGGCATTGAAATTGGAATCCGGTGTGGCTTAGTGAATAGAGCGTCAGCACGTAGAACCGGGTTCGAATCCAGGGGCCGGAGAGAATTTTTCTCCGCTCCACCGATCTTTCATCATATGTTAACGCAGAATTCCTGCACGGAAATATCATATGTACTTCAGTACATCCCAATAATATAACGAGTAGTTAATTTATTGCAGATCAGTACTACATTTAAATTATATTTTGTTATTAAACATAGATAGAAATATGTAGGCCTATTATTAAAGTAAAATTAGTCTACTATTTATAAAATTTAAGTAAGTATTTGGCGTTTCTTTGGATAATATTAAATAATAATATAAATTCATGTTTATGAAAAAGTAAATCATATACTTTGACCTACTGGTTACATTGGAAATATAATTATTTCATTCCTTCACTTCAACACTATTCTGCCTCTCTGATATTATCTGAAGACAGGTCAGTGATGGAAGTTGTTCATTATTCGCGGTTCATTTAGTTTAACTTCATATGTCAAATTATGATATTCATGTTACCTCTCACAAAAATAACATTCTTTGCAATAAAAAAATACTATGCATTCAAAATTACCAGCATTTCGTAATGTAAAATTCAGTAATATACCTCTTTTTGGTTTCAGTTAAAAGTAAGGATAATATTTGTCTAAATATCAGGTCGGATATTCATTCCAACCCTGAAATTAAAACGACTGTTCGTCGTTGTAAAGCTTAGCTTCATTTACTGCGGCTAATTGTAAGTATGGGTATTGTACTGAAATTTTACAGGAGCTGAAGTTCAACGTAGGTGAACATTGTCGGTGTAGAGTCTCTGCCACAGAAACAAAAATCTCTCGTTTTCATTCAGAGTAGATGCATCGTTAGTGAAACAATAATTTCTGCTATTCACGCTAGAAACCGGCGTTCAAATCCTGACGATTCCATGTACCGTATTTTTTAGTACTTTCACCATTTTCCCAATAATAATAATAATAATAATAATAATAATAATTAGTATTATTATTATTATTATTATTATTATTATTATTATTATTATTAGTCCCTTGAGTAAATATTCACTTTCATGTGGTGCATCATGAGCAAGATAAAATTTTTCAAAATTGGGTACATTTTCAGTGCTTGAACGGAATGGAAACGCAGGTGTACAGTTGTCAAAAGAAAAAGTGGCCGCTCTCCTGAAACAAAGTTCCCTTCGGGTAACTTTGCTACAATTCGGAGACAGGCGATGTTACATGTTGTTGGACCACGTTGCCTGATATCTACAGTTATAATTGAAGTATTCTGTGTGTTATTCGATAGCGTAATGGTAGCGTTCAGGTCTCTTATTCGTGAGATCCTGCGTTCGACTACAACCTCATGCTTCTTATGTTCTTTTTTGTTCTGTTTTTGAGAGAGACAAACTATATATAATGGCTCCTTTCTCTTTTACGATTATTTTAGTAATTAACATCAGGTTCATTAATATATTATGCCATGACTTTATCATTATGATATTGTGGCAGCAAATGGAAAGAAAAAAGATTTTATTCTCAATAAAAATATCTTTCGTAGCATAAACAAAACAAATTTACTGGCGTCGGCTTTAAAACATTCAAACAATTAAGCGTTCAAAAAACAAAACAAAAAACCCCACAATTCAATATTTAGTCTAGCTTCCTCTTATCTCGATCATCTTGCAGTCGAGTGGGCATGGAATCGACTAGTCTTTGCAAATAGCGACTGTTCTTAGACACGATATTCCAGGCATTCTGAACATACATACATAAGTGTTCTGTCCATGGGCAGGTCTTTCATTGCAAACCCAGCAATCTCCAATCTTTCCTATTTTCTGCCTTCCTCTTAGTCTCCGCATATGATCCACATATCCTAATGTCGTCTATTATTCTTTTCAACCAGAGACCCAACCAATTCCTTTTTATATTTCTAATCAGTTTCAGCATCATTCTTTCTTCACTCACTTTTTCAAACATAATTTTATTTCTTATTCTGTCTGTCCACTTCACACGCACCGTTCTTCTCCACATCCACATTTCAAATGCTTCAATTCGTTTCTCTTCATTTCGTCGTAATGTCCATGTTCCTTCCCCATACAATGCCACACTCCACACAAAGCACTTCACTAGACTCTTCCTTAGTTCTTTTTCCAGATGTCCGCAGAAGATCCTTCTTCTTCTATTAAAAGCTTCCTTTGTTCATGTTTGCAGTTTTTCTTGGGAAGGATAGGCGTAAATGCGGTAACATCCCGTTGCTTTCCGCACACCACTATCTCTTTCGCATCTTATTAAATTCCAGGGGACCCAAGCGTGGAGATGAGGAGAGTAGATTTGACTAATTGGGCCCTCCGGACTTCACCGAAAGTCACGGCAAGGGTTAAATATTAATTCTATCAGGATGTTTGACCCGATCAGAGACCGGGAAATCTCAATTAGCCTTTGCCCCCCGCATCCTGGACTAGCTTCTACGAATCATCAGAAAATCTTAGAGTGTGATTGGGCCAATTTTTCCGGAAATTTTTCCACACTTTTGCCCTCGTAGCTCAGCGGACGAACGTCGAAATTTAGATGTCAACGTCCCAGGTTCAATTCCTCGTTACTCCTTTTCATTTTATTGTGGTTCAAGATAGTAGGGCCTAGAATGTAATAATACAAAAAGAAAAACTAATAGCAGTATTATGCAACTGGATTTTTCCAAACCTAATATTAAATTTGTTATTTATATCGCTAAAGAACGATTACAATATAAATAGCTTGAATATTATTTATACAGTATCACTAAAGAACGATAACAGAATATAAATGATAAATTTCGGTTTGTTTAATTAATATAAGATATTATATAATACATATTTAATTATCTAAATAAAATAACCTATTTTTCAAATAAAGATGTTTATTTGTGTTATAATAATTACTTACATAAAATACAGATTATTTATATTGCGAAAGAACAATAACAATATAAATAACTTGAATATTATTTTATAATGCTAATGAAGGAAAACAGAATATAAATGATAACTTGAATATTATTTATATCGCTAAAGAACGATAACAATATAAAAAACGTGAATATTATTCATATCGGAATTTCACAGATTTATTACAGATGTATTTAAGAAATTGTAGAAGAATAGTAATTAGTAACAGTGTCCTATTTATTCTTCTTGGAGCCAAATTTGTAATTTTTAAAAGTGTGGTTACTATGTTGAAGTGTATGTGTTGCAACAGATGCTTGATTTGTTATGTATGTGAGTCAGTTATGGGATGCTTGATGTCGTCGCAATGTCGTAATTATAGTTTGATTGTGTTTGTGTGACTATTGTGTATTAATTTATGATGTATGGTACGGAAAGCTGCATATTTGTGTTAGAGAAGTGTTACGTATGTGTTGTTAATGTTTTTGTATGTTTCAAATTGATACCTGATATTTGTTTTGTAATCGCAATGCCTAATTTACAGATTGTTTATGTTTTGTTTACATCGCGTAAGCTAATTTAATTTTCTTTTCCATTTCTCTTTATGCTCATCTTTTTTGTGTATGAAACTATAGCCCTAACATACATATGTAAAATAGGGCTAACCCCCATTGGAGATACAGTAATAATAATTATTATTCATATCGTTATAAAACGATAACAGAACACAAATGATGACTTGAATTTCATTCATATCTCTAAAGAACGATAACAAAATATAAATAACGTGATATCCATAAAGAACGATAACTGAATATAAATGATAATTTGAATAGCATTTACATCGCTGAAGAACGATTAAAAAATAAAATGAAAACTTGAAGAAGGCCCGAAACCACAACCTTTGAATCATTAAACAAGCATTCTACCGCTGGTCTACGAGGCGCAAATATGGAATCCTTTCATAGTTACGGAACTGCTTGTACAAGCACATGCATCGTGTAACATCGCCGCGACTCGAAGTGGACTTTGAAAATATTCGCTGTTCACGAGTGCGGCCACTTTTTTTTTTTTTTTTTTTTTGACAGCTGTACATGTGTGCGAATAGATTTATTACCATTCAAGTTAATGTACCTGTAATTCCAAAAAATATTTTTAATGAAATATCTAAAACGGTAGGATTAACAGTGTGGCCTTCCTTCTTTATTTAAGGAGAAGCTGAAGTATCTACTTATCTTTATGTTTAATAATTTTCTATTCTGCCCCATCACTCTTTAAAAGTGAGCGAGGCTCTAGAGAGAATGGAAGTAATAATATTTTTCCTGCTTATTATTCCTCCTGACCATGGTGTGAGATGAGTAACAGTAACACTGTTCCTCTTTGTGCAGGTTTCATCATCTCCTTCGGAATGCGTTGCAATATGGGGATGGCGAAACTTCATACCGGCAATGACGTAAGTAACCTTTCAAAAATAAACTTATCCTCTCCATGAGCCAATATGTTTCATCACCATCATCGCCATTGAACTTGTCAGTGCTGCTTAGTTTTCGATTATTCATTACATTATTTTCCTTTGAAGTTAGGCAATATTTTACCATCTTTCTGTTACATCCTATGTAATTCAGAACCGAATGAGGTTAAAGGAAGGAAATGGAGCTATCCGGTACGCCGTGGTGAAGAAACTGTAAGCTCCAAGCAGGTAGGCTACTCATCTCACTCCATTTGTCGCCTTTCCATTCACCTAACTTTATAGATAGCACACAGAAGTGAAAGAGATATCTCAGTGCTCAATCCAAAACAATGTTTAATAACAGTGAGAGAGGGTCAAATAAGGTCTTAAGATGTTAGCTGGGACGGAGCGAGAGGCGAACGTAGCAATAAAATTCTCAAGTCAAAGGAAACCGAGACGTTCCTTAGACTGAGCGACTGAAGGCTGAATTAGCTCGCACGAACTTCTGGCCAGCACGCGGAAACAAAGACACCGATTTGTGAACGAATTATTTAGGACATTCCATACTATTATTGATATCAATCCGTTTTAATTCATTCCGAATATATTTGTGTTCCATTTCATTTATCTACCTATAATTTTCAAATTGCTTAAAAAAAAACTAATAAAATTTATGATAATTCCAGTGGAAACAGTGTTCACCTTCAAACATAATTATCGAGGGCTGAAATCTAGTTGAAAGCGATGTATTGTAATAGTAGTAACTAGTAGTAGTATTAATAGTGTTCATATAATGACGATTTCAACTACACACGTTATTCCGAGTCTAAATTCAATGTGTATGAGAAATGACATGAATTTTTCCTGAGTTGTCTCAGAGCCAGTGTTCATTCGAATGCCCTAAATGTACTACAAGGGACCCACAGCTTTACCTTTCTTCTCAAAGAAGAAATTTTAAGAATTTATAAAATTCATTACCGTTTTTCACATGTGAACCCGCGAACTTTGGATCCGACGGTCATTATGATAACCATTAAACCACACACATACTGTTTGGACACATACTGTATGATAAAGACAGAAGGCGCATTTCAGATCGACTATTACTGTTCAAAGATTCCTATACTTACTCAAACGAAACGGAAGTTAAACTTTATAAAATCTTAGCATCATTAACGTTCTTTATTGACTGCAATCAAAAATGTAAAATAAAAATCAGCGAAATAAAGTTTCAGGAATACAAACTGAATGTATCATTACAATCATTGTCATACAATTTAAAATAACAAATTAAAAGAAATGAGAACAACAGAATTTCTTGCAATAATTTTATGAATACTAAATTATAAATCAATGGGATGAATGAATGATCGACGACAATCTCTTATTTCACCAATATCGGAACTATGCTAGGCTGTAAGCCAAGTTCATTAACATTGTTCTTGTTGATGATGATGATGATGATGATGATGATGATGATGATGATGATAGTGGTGGTAGTAGTGATAGTGGTGGTGGTGGTGATGATGTTTAATCAAGCAAATTTCTAAATTTATTTCACATTGTCATTTGAACATATACATTCGAATCTTTGAATTTATTAGTATATTATTTTGTTTACCAAGTTATTATTATTATTATTATTATTATTATTATTATATCTCCAATGGGGGAGAACAGCCCTATTTTACATATGTATACTAGGGCTATAGTTTTACACAAAAGAGATAACCATAAAGACAAATGGAAAAGAAAAATAAAATGCCTACACAATGAAAACAAAACATAAACAATCTGTAATTTAGACATTGCGATTGCAAATCAAATATCAGGCATCAATTTGAGACATACAGAAAAGACATACGTAACACTTCTTAAAAGCCATCCTCTATTACACAAATATGCAGCTCTCCGTACCATACATAATAAATTAATACACAATAGTCACAGAACACAATGAAACCATAATTAAGAGATTGCGATAACACCAAACAACCCTTAACTACGACGCACATACATAACAAATCAAGCATTCGCTACAACACACACACTTCAACATAGTAGCCACACTTTTAAAAGTTACAAAGTTGACTTCCAGAAGAATAAATAGGACACTGTTACTTACATTGAAGAATGTCTTAAACACATCAGTGATAAATTTGTGAAATTCCTTGTTTACCAAGTTATCAATGTTTTAAACATTTTGAAAATGTTGATTGATATTTACGCTTTTATTTCATGTCCATACACTTTATTGTTCGAAAAAATAATTTAAAAACTAAGTTTTGAACGTACGTTACTAAATATAATAACATTTACGACAGCTATAAAAGAGGCTTTTTAAAAATATCGTTTCCGAAATTCAATCCATCAGCATTCAAAGACCTGAAGAAAAATGCAAGCGAAATTTCATACGCATAACGCAGTCTTCATTTTCCAACTCTCTAGAAATAGTGTCACACCAGCGCATTATGATCTTCTGCTTCCTTTTTATATACGGAAGTGAACTCCACTTGCTGTATAAAAGAAGGGAAGAATGAATGGAATCAGAATTACAAATGCTCTCACGGCATGACTCCCCCTTTCCGTCCCCACACAATGTGCTGCTGTTAGGGGATGAAGCCAACCAGGGTGACAACGCTCATAGAGTGACTCGAAACTTTCTGACCACCTGCTAAGACTATTCACCGCCACCCCCAACTTAAGTGAGGCTATCGACAAGATGTAAACTATGAAAACAGCGGCCTGTGAAATGCCGTACTGTAGTTGAAAGTAAGGAAGTACAGTATATTTAAAACTTTTATGATTACGGAACTTTATGCAATTCTTTTATTTTCTGAAATAGTGAATAAAATGTATTTCCTTAGTTTTTTTTTTTTTCATTCTCTATTCTCTTCATTCATTTTCCTTACTATCTCTATTCTTTCCTATTTATTTACTATATTAATTTCTTTCTAATTTTTCCATATTCTTTCTTCATTTGCATTTTTTTCTTCTCTCTTTATTGTTTATCATTCTCATTTCACTCTACGAGTACTCCCATTGTTTGTTTTTCCTTTCAACCTCTTCTTTACCCCTGTTCTTTTTCTACTTTGTTTGTGAAGTAATATAACAAAAATTAAAATTGAGGAACTTTATTGTAACACAAAACTTATTTTACAATGACAGTCTCATGAATGACATTTTCCATACATTTCTTATTGTTTTTGTTTCCATTAATATGAAACAATAGCTGTTACATCATTAACGTAAGTATAGGAAAATTACACACATAAATAGCATGTGAATACAGTTTCCAAACCTATTGTTCCTGATTACTATTGTGTCGCCTTATGCTTGGAAATCGATTAGAAACAAGTTATTTGTGCTGCCCTGTAGATGGTCGCGCGATGGAGCTCTTTGAGCAACTTCCATTGAAGATGAATAGCAACAGCTAATGGCACATTTGCAGCTCTATTCTTCGACTGCTGACGTCATTTCCTGTTGCTTACATCTCTTTTTTTCTTTTTTGCTGGATATAGCTTGCACTCAATATTTCCTAAAAGAACTCTTCCTTCACATAGGTAAAGATATTAGCATTTAAACTGTAACATAATGCAGTATATTCGTGTGGATTAAAACTTTCACAGTTTCGGCGTGATAAGTAGTTGCACTGTATCATAGGTGTAGGGATATAGAACATTTGAGAGCTACATCACCAGGAAAAATAAGGAAAATGGATAAGAGCCAATGTTCAAAACTCTGTACTGATATTTTATCTCTTCATTCATTCGTTCATTCATTCATTCATGTATTTATTTATTTATTTATTTATTTATTTATTTATTTATTTATTTATTTATTTATTTATTTATTTATTTATTTATTTATTTATTTATTTATTTATTTATTTATTTATTTATTTATTTATTTATTTATTTAATTTTACCTGGCAGAGTTAAGTCTTTAAGGCCTTCTCTTTCAATTGACCAGATCTACAATTAATACAAATGCTTAAGTAATAATAATAATAATAATAATAACAATAATAATAATAATAATAATAGATACGTTGTGAAATACTATTATTGAAACTTATCTAAGTTACCAGTCAAGCTGAATACATTAGAAATGTAAAGACAAGTACATAGGACTATCACTTATAAAGTAAAAATACAATTACTATACTTAGATATTTTAAAATATGATTACTGTTCAACATATTAAGAGAAAATAAATTCTGTAAACTAGTCTGAAAAACTCCAATTATTAAATATTGCTTATGCGAAGAGCGAATGTAATTTACTATGCCTGTTCAATTAGGTAATTGTGCATTTTAGTTTTGAAAGACGTTACCGTCCGACAGGTTCTAATATCGGCAGAAAGAAGATTTCAGATTCGAGACTTGTAGATTGTCAATTATTGAGAACAACGGCATTTCTGTGTTCAAGTATAAGAATAATAGTTTCTTGTTGAGACTGGGTGCCAAAATTGTGAAGAGATGAGAGATTCTAAAACACAAGATAGGTAAGATGGACAACGAAGTGTGCACAATTTGATACAGCAGCGAGAGTGAATGTAGTTTTCTGCGTTCAAGTCGGAGCCACGACAGCTGTTCGAAGTATGGTGAAATATGGTCATATTTCCAAATGCTGCATATAAATTTAATGCACATATTATGGACATGTTGTAGCTCTATGGCTAATTTTGAAGTTATGTCAGTTAATAGAACACCGCAGTAATCAAATAAAGGCATTATTAGAGTCTGGATAAGGATTTTTTCAGAGACAATAGGAGGAGATGTTTTATGTGGGTTAGGAAGTGGAAAACTGAAGACACTTTTTTGTAACTCGATTGTTCCAACTTAAGTTTTCGTTAAAATAGACACCTAAATTTTTAACAGTAGAGCTATAAAGTATAGAAATATTGTTATTGATGGCGAATGTCGTACTTCGAAAGAAGATAATAGTCTCTTGTGCTCTAGAATAATAGTCTGTGATTTCTCTAGTATATTGTATCCGTCATTAAATCGTAATCAAAAACTGTATTCCTGCAATTGCACTGAAATTAATTAGCCCTCTTTCTAGCACAGTTTCATTTCTTATTCTGTCTGTCCATTTCACACACTCCATTCTTCTATACATCAAAATTTCAAATGTTTTTACTCGCTTCTCTCCGTCGTAATGTCTTTGTTTCTGCTCCATGCAATGCCACACTTCGCATAAAGCACTATGCTAGTATCTTCCTTATTTCTTTTTCCAGAATTCGGCAGAAGATGCTACTTTTTCTATTAAAAGCTTCCTTTGCCACTGTTATCTTTCTTTTAACTTCCTGGCAGCAGTTCATGTTTCAACTTATAGTATATCCCAAGTATTTGAACTTGTCCACTTGCTTTAATGCCTCATTTAGACTTCTCAAGTTTACCTTCTTTATTTTTCTTCCGATAACCATGGTCTTCATCTTATTTTCATCCCATACTACTTACGACTTTCATTTAGCTGCAGTAGCATATCCCTTAGTACATTTCCTCTTCTGCTAATAATGCCACATTAGCAGCAGACTTGTACACTTTATTCGTCTTCCTCCTATCATGCCTTCCATGTTCTGAAAAAGGTTCTTCATTAATTAAGTAGATGTTAAACAGGGATAGGTGAAAAAGAATATGCTTGTCGTACTCCTCTCCCTATTCTACTTTCCACTGATATTTTTTCTTCTATCCTGATTGTGACTCATTGTTTCATATAAAGGTTACTGAACTGTCTCCTCTCTTTCCAATCCACATCAATTTTCTTCATGATTCCCATAAGTTTATTCAAATCCACTCTGTCAAAAGCTTTTCCAGGTCCAAAAATACTATATACATTTTTTTCTCTCTCTCTCTCTATGTATCTTTCGCCGATTGTTCTCAGCAGTCCAATGGTATCTCTCGTATCTTTTCCCTTCCTGAAGTCAAACTGCTCTTCTTCCAACTCGCCTTCCATTTTAGAATATAAACATCGGTTCAGCATTAGCAGAAGAATTTCCGCCGAGTGCGATATCAGGCTGGTAGTCGTGAATTCATTACATTTTTTGGCATTATTTTTTTCGGTATTCGCAAAAACAGTGTCTCAATATGATTTGAGAGATGATAAAGCCGAAGGCAGAAATAATCTGTTGCTACATATATCATTTACAGAAACTTACTATGTGACCCATAGTAGGCCTATACACAAACAAATGTCTTAAGAAATTGTCATATATGACGCACTGTCAGCTGAACATCTATGCGATGTATATCAGCGTCGGAGAAAAATTTAGTAACGATGGGTTACAAAACCACGGTTGAAAAGTAACCGTAATCAAAATATATTTTCGGTACACCGTTTATAATCATTGGTTACTCATACACGATTGTCTGATGCAGCATTTAACCAGGGTAAAGTCTGTCGAAGTACACTGTTTCTGTAGAAAGTGGCTAAAGGAATGCATCCATACCTCTGCAAAGATGGGCGTCAACGTTAAATACGACTGCTCTTACAATGTTCCAGGCCATCAGCGTAGTTCAGGCGGTAGTGCGTTTGCTTACTGATCCGGAATTGCTCTCGGTCGTAGGTTCGATTCACGCTTGGGCTGATTATCTGGTTGTGTTTTCTCCGAGGTTTCCTCCATCTAGACCTACAAGTTGAATGTCTGGTAATCCTTGGTGAATTCTCGGCCTCATCTCGCCAAACACCATCTTGTTATTACCAATTCCACAGCCGCTGAATAACCAAATAGTTGATATAGCGTCGCTACATAACCGACTAAAAAGTTACGTTCTACATCGAAACAAATGTATCCTATATTTCGTGTTGCAGTTGGTTGCCTCTCGGCACATGTTTTTTCGCGTTCTATTTATTTATTTTTCTGTTTTGTTAAATTAAAATCCAATAAAGTTGAAAATAAAATCGAAAATTATTAAGGTCGTTTTGGAATACAATCGGGAGATCTTGACACTGCCATTTTGAGCACTGTTCTGGCGAAAAAATTTCGAACTACATTATATGTGTTGACTGTGTTTTTAATCTCTGTGTAAGTGAATCTCGTGACTTCAACTTGTGTTTTACGTTCACAGAAAGCAATAAACAAAATGAATGTGATATATTATTTCAATGTACCGAAGTGCATATGATATTTCCATGCAGATATTCTGCGTCATCATACTATGAAAGAGTAATGGAACGGTGCCGGGGTTGTATCCGGTTTGGCTTAGTGGATAAAGCATCAGCACGTAGAGCTGAAAACCCGGGTTCAAGTCCCGGCGCCGGAGAGAGTTTTTCTCCGTTCCATTACTCTTTCATCGTAAAATGAATGTGAGTTGCATTTTTCTTTTTGATCATGAAATATAATATACCATCTTAAGTTTATTGTGATATTAATAGATGCACAAATTATTGAAAGTTAATACATTTTACAGGTTAGTAAAAGCGCCAAAACCATTATCCTTAAACAATCATCTTTGTTTCGCGTGTGCTGTTATCTTTTGAATGAAAATGTAACTCGGGGAGATTTCGACACTGTTGTTTGTGTTTCGGGGAGATCTCGACATGTGTCAAGTTTTCCCTGATTTCGCTAGGTGCATCCGAATTGACTCCCATTTTCAGGATTGGCTCCTAGATTATAAAATTCTAAAATCCGAAATGGTTCCCAGTTATATCCGAATTGACTCCAAAAGGAATAAAGTGCATCAGCATTTTCCTTCCTAAACTTAGGACTGTCTAATTACGTCGGTCTAGTTAAAAATGTTGTTGCAGTAGATCAGTACTTAAACCAATAGCTTCGTTTGTTTTAAATTTGTGATAAAAACTTATAGCTCACTTTTTTTCACTTATAGCTCCGTGTAATATCATGTCGTCTGTATTCTTCCGTAATAGTTTTAAGAACGCTTTCTTTCTCAAGTTGTGATGTATTTCTATATTTCTTCTTGCTGTTCAGTTTGAAATGTGTTATTTTGAATACCAATTAAAACCTCAATCAAATTAAAAATATTGGGATGAGCGGAATAGAACTGTTAATTTAACTTTGAATGGAAGACTCACAGTAGTTAGTCGTACGGCAAATAGAATTTGGAAATTCAGCACAAATTTTAGATGGGAAACTCGAGGACGGAGATATATAAATCTCTAACACATAATCACAAAAATCACTAACTTGGGGGAGTCTATTCGGACGCGAATTGCTTATCTTTGCAGGTAATATCCGAAAATATTTGGGAGCCAATTCGGATGACGCATTTTAATCTGGAAGCCAATTCGGAAACACCGATTTCGCTTATGGTCCTTCTTAGATGACCTGAGAGACTGGACAAGGACATTTAGGCTTACCTAATTCCTCACCTACTGATACTTCCTTTGAAGAACTGTCGCCAGTTACGCTGCTACCACTTCCATCTGGGGAAAAATGGTAATAAAACTGCAAGAATCAGACTAATAATGTCTCAAACCTGAGGGAGACTAAACAGCAAAAAGAAGTTAGGCTTTCCCACGGAAGGAAATCATCTAATGCTCGGCGTGTGGGGGGGGGGGAGAGAAAACTAGTTCATCAAACAATCTGGACAATCCAAAGAAAATCTATTGTGCTGCATGTAGTGGGTATTACTAAGATGACAATGCTAGAGAACTTTGTGTTCAATGTGTTGGAGAATTCCAAAAATACTTTCACGAAGCATGTGTGAAATATTACACCGATGAAAAATTCACATGTGACTAGCGCGAGTAAGATTGTTATAAAATATTTATATTTCAGTGGCAAAATCTGTCTTGTAAATGTTTGGTTTCAAAGTGCTTCCTATGTAAGTAACACAATGTCGAAATCTCCCCCCTAGTTGTAGAAGTCAACACTTCGGCATCAATTTGTATTCTTTTCAATACAATGATATAAAATGATCACATTGGTATCAGGTAAGTGAAATGCACGGAAAACATGCCCATGCATATTTGAGGAAAAATTATATAGAGTCGATTGCGGGCCGCCACCAAACTTGGACCTCGTGGTGTATGGTCATTAGTTGTTGGTGGTAGTGCTATGTACCGTGGACTTTCCTTGGGGCTCGTGGTAGCTCGTGCGACTGGAGTTGACGAACCGCAGTGATGCATACGCGGAAAGATAAAATGATTCTGCGAGCTGTATCGGAGTTCGGTGGCGGCCCTTAGGGGAATCTGTAGCGCAGGAGGCCTTAGGGCATGAACAGTATTTCATAGTAGTACAATGGTCCACACAAGCTGCCTACTTGTGAGGGAAATTCCCAGTTCGGCCCCTCCCCTCAATATAGATTAACAATGATGATGATCTTTCAAATCTCAGAGAGCCTAAGTTGAATTTGCTGTTCATAAAGACAGTATTTAAGCAGATTTCTTAGGGTAAGTTCATGCCACCAATATCTCATACTCGTAATAACTTAATCACATTTCCATCTTCGCTTGTATGATTAGATCGAACCTCATAGATAGAACTTGAATGAACTGATGATATTAACATTATAGTCGGCCGGTATAGTCATGAATTTAAGTTCCGTATACTTGTTTGTGATATTCTATACTGTCGTACGCAGTCTGACGTGATGCTGACATCATGCCACGAAAATGCCACTGTTAGGTATAGTTATTGTCACGTCAAGAACTTTTAAATATTTTTTAATGTGATTTCCGCCGTGCATGAAATTTCTTGTGGGGTTAGGTACAGCTTACAGCAGTCAAATTTTGGAAATATTCAACATTTTTTCCTCTATTATTCTACCTTGTACAATAATGAAAATTAGTATGTGTAAAACAGTGTCCTTCTGCTATATTAAAAAAACAATTTTACAATTAAAAAAAGATTTTATTTTTCAAAATTCAAAATGGTGGTAGTTCACTGTGCAATAATGAAGTTTTTCCCTCGTAACTCAAAAACTATCCAACATTCTGTGATGACTTTTTTGTGTATTTATGCATGTCATACCCACAATATGATGCAAGATCACTTCTCTACCTTTGATAGTTTTTCTGACAGAAAATAAATTCATTTAAAAAATGGTCAAATATCAGTATTCTCTTCTAACACAAAATAAAAGCATATTATTTATTAAGGAATGTAGGTGAAAGAGCATGACATTGTAAACATGAGTTTCAGCAATAAAATAAAAGAGAGAGAACATGAAAAATTTAACAAGTTAATGAGTCATGAGGAAACGCTTCATCACTACACAGTGAACTGCCACCATTTTAAAATTCGAAAAAGAATATATATATATATATATATATATATATATATATATATATATATATATATATAATTTTTTTACAATGTAAAAATATTTTTTTCATGTAGCAGAAGGACAGTGTTTTACACAAACCTATTTTCAGAATGGAAGAAAAAAAATTGAATATTTCCAACAATTTTACTGCTTAAGCTGTACCTAACCCCTTAAGGAATAGTGTCTCTTATTATAATTAAAATTTTAAGAGTCAATGTATTTTATTTTCTTAAATTCACAGGCTCGGCTCATAGCCTCTTTCGGCTTTTAGAAATTTTTACTTTTATTAGGATTACCATAAGATGTTTCTTAGCACGCATTGCAGAGACGGTTCAAGAAGTTTTTCCTATCATATTCTTCCCGAGTATTCGAAGAATTGTTATTCATAATATGTCACCTAGTTGTTGATCGTAACATCAAGTTCCATTCTCGTTCATAATTCTATCGCCTTTTAAACGATGTTACTTATATAGACCTTAATAATAGCATTTTGACTATTTACAGTCTATGATCGATCATCCTTGTTCCTCTATTAGGTTGAATTTATTATTTTAAACTCATAGACTAACTTAGAGTTCAGCTGACTTGAAATATTGTTTCATTGGCTAGTTATTTAGGGCTAGATTAAAAAATTGGTATTGTGTATTTGAGAGGGATATTATTGAATATTTCCTCGAAAACATACTAGCTTCAAATTGATGACAGTTTTCCTCTCGTGTCTGTTTTGTTTCAGACTACCGTGTTCCATTGGACAGTGGGTGTAGAAAGTGCAGTAGATTCATCCTTCTTCTGGGGTTACTTGGTCACGCAAGTACCCGGTGGATTCCTGGCTTCCATGTATCCTGCCAATAGGTAAGTTATGGCCTTATCGAAGTTTACAAGCGGTAGAATAAACAATCTTTAATTTATACAAAATAGAATTTTTTAAATTTACTAAGCGTCAATAAAAAAAATACTGTGATACTACCTATAAAAATTATTTTGAGATTTTCACGGAAAATCACATATTACAGATAACACACTGAAAAGATAGCTTTTGGTATGTTGTCTATATACTACGATTTATCTGAAATATATTTCGATATTATTCAACATTTAATAGTCAGTTTGTCAGGAAATAAGGTTCATTAAATATAATTTTTATTTCTAATAAAGGGACTTCATTTTAAAAAAAATGTCAATTTACTTAAAATTAGCTCAACCGATTTGATTCTTGAATTTAGTAGTATGCAAATTAAAGAGATAAATGAAACGATTTAGGTAGCGTGTTCCAGAAATGATTAAACATTATCTATAGAATTATGTCCCGTTTAAGAACTTTATTGAATAAAAATTGTTGGACTTAAAAGATCAAATTAGGGCCTACTGTGAAAAATTAATATGATCTAGCAATTAAGAATATGCAGCAAGAAGTTTAGAGCCATGTGTATTCTTAAGTTGATCTACCACACCTTTTGGAATAGTAGAGAACTATTTTAGTGTTAGACGTCGGACGCATCAGTAAATTTATGGCTGACGATTGACCTGGGTTTTGAATGTTAATTGAAATAATTATTCCGTTTAGTTTTAGGTCCATGACATAAATTCAAACTTTACGAGATTAGCATGAGAAAGTAATTCAGCAGTGGGAACGTTTAGATTTGCAAAATGGAGGGATTAAAAGAAATGTAATTATAAATAATTTAACAACCCTTTATCGAACATGTTTCTTATTTTATAGGACAAAAAATTTCGTACAGTTTTCTTTGTTATTAAAGAATATTGAAAGTTTAATAGTAACCAACATATATTCTGGCAACTAGCGATTCTCAAAATCAGCAATCCTCTACCAACGGGATACAAATTCGTAAATGTCACTTTTGAAAAAAAATTGGCTTTAGATTCAGGAAAGCTACTCAACACCACCTCCACTTCTTGTTGTTCTAGGAAGTGACTTTTGTTCAAATGATTCCATAATGGCAAAAAGACATTAATCACTTGGAGGAAGGTTGGGAGAACTGGTTGGTGATTTAATGTTTCCGAACCAAGATTAAAAATCTGGCGCCAAGTGTTTCTTGCAACGCGGGAACGCGCATTAACTTTCAGGAAAAGAACGTTTTTCCGATTTACTGGCGCAGGCTGCTTGTGAAAAAGTTTTGTACGCATACATGAAAGAGTCTAGGATACATGCCCGTCATAATTGTTTATTAGGATAGCAGCAACTTAAAATATAGGCCGACATAATTTTGAAAACATTTCACCGGACACAATATTATCTGCCTCAAGTGAAGACTCAGCCCCATCTTGAAGTAGGTTTTCCAGACGACAGCCAATAATGTGGTCGTTTGGAGCTACTGTGTACAATAATTCAATATTATTTTCGTACGTGAGTATTCCAAGAAACTTTTGCTTTCTAATGACGAAGAATAAGTAAAGATATGCTTATACTTATAGTTCTCACTTATTTCACTCTGCATCCACTTTCCCACACAGTACTCCTTTACAATCTACCAGATTTAAAGAAAAACTGTACGCGAGATCGTCATTTACATTACACTTGCCTACGAGTGTTTCACCTCTGAAAAATATCTAAATCGAAGACGGATTCAGTTTGTCACATTTAGTAAGCCTATTGTTGTTATTATTATTATTATTATTATTATTATTATTAATATTATTATTATTATTCTCTTGTCCAAAATTTCGGCCATCTGTATTTTCAGTACCGCATTCTCGTTCTTAAATCCCGTCATTTCCTTTTGAAGACTTTTAATATAGTCCAATATGTCACTCACTGTATCCAAAATGCTTCCAACTGTCATGCGATGTAGACACGATTGCTCGTAGCTGCGCTGGTAACAGTGTTTATAGTTGTGTCGTTGGCCTACATATTGTTATACGGTGAAAATCACAATGCCAGCGAGCAAGGATACGTGTCAGGTTTGTAGTGCTGCCTTCTTGGGAAGCCTGAAATTATTGAAGTGTGCGGACCTTGTGGGTTTAGATTTCATCTTGACAATATCAATTTGGGAGATGCAGAGTATGACTTATACATGGAGAGAGGCAACTCATCTTATATAATTCTGAGCGTTGTATTAGTGCTTTTAAGATGTCGCGTGATGATGAAACTCCTGTGAGTTTTAAAAAACTAGTTTCTCCTGTGAAAAAAAGTTATTTCACCTCCAAGAGAATTCAAGCTGCTTAGTCTTCCTTCTGTGGATTCACGATCTGTTCCGGTAGAGGCGGTAAGATTAAATAGTGACATCATTTTGGATACAGTGAGGGACATATTGGACTATGTTAAAAGTCTTCAAAAGAAAATGATGGAACTTAAGAACTAGAATGCAGTACTGAAAATACAGATGGCCGAAATTTTGGTCACGAAAATTTCCTCTGCAAATACGGATCATCCAAATCCGAAAGTAGTTCAGCAGGTTAATGCTCGTAGCATTAAAAATCGTTTAGTCAAGTGTTGTCTCAATCAGCAACTGCGTCAGCAAAATTAAGTAATCCAGGTACTGTCAAGTCGGCGTCTGCCTCAAATGCTGTTAATACGCAACTTATGGCTAATGAGTTGGAACCCTCTTCACTTGCTATTGACGGTGAGGGATTTCAAATTGTCGCAAAAAAGCGTAAAGTCCATATATATATATATATATATATATATATATATATATATATATATATACTCAGGGTGTGTTAACATCTAGTGCGCTGGAAACAGTACCTGTGAGAGCGAAAATGAAAACTCTATTTGTCTCTAGATTCAGTCCCAAAGTTAATGGTAAAAGTATTGAGGATTCTCTAAAGAACCGACTTACTCTTAGTTCTCTGGTAGTAACCAAATTAAAAACAAAATATTAAACTTATTCCTCTTTCCATATTACGGTTAATTAATAACACCGAAATCTGGCCAGTTCAGTGTTTTATTACACCCTTCTATGGTAAATTAAAACCGGAGCAATATTATGCTTCTACTCCTAGAGAACCTGAGGGATCTAATGAGAATATCTCTTAGTGTTACCGTTGATATACAATGTATAGTTCAAGCAATCATATTGAAATATATTATCAAAACGTTGACGATTAAATACCAAAATTGATGATCTTTTCGAAAATGCTGTTAGTAATACTGACACTATTATCTGTTTGACAGAAACATGGCTTCAAGAGCTTGTTAAGTACAATAATTTCTTCCCTAATAATTATTATACTAATTTTCGTGGTGATAGAAAATTTGAGGATACCAATAAAACCCGTGGTGGTGGTGGTGGTGGTGGTGGTGGTGGTGGTGGTGGTGGTGGTGGTGGTGGTGGTGGTGGTGGTGGTGGTGGTGGTGGTGGTGGTGTGTAGTGAGTGTGTATGGATTCGGATTCCTATGGCAGATGGTTTCAATTTGTTAATTGGTAATCACTACTTTCCATCCGATACTGACCCAAAGTTTTTAAAATCTTATCTAAATTTTCTTGAAAACCATCTTGATACACGCAATAATAGAGTAGTTATTCTCGGCGATTTTAATGCTCCTGATATGAATTGGTCATCTGGTTGTTGTGCTAATAATACTCATTACTACGCCAAAATTAAGACTCGACTGTTATTTTCATCTTCTTGCTTTCTTGGGCTGAAACAAGTAAATTCAACAGTTAATAAAAACTTGCTTGACCTAGTATATACATATATAACCGAGAGGGAGGTCAATCTGGCCTCCATTCACTAGTTTTGCAGGATAACTACCATCCACCCTTAACAATAAATCTTGAAGTCACACTAAATTTTTCTCCTCAAAATCAACAAAATTCTTTCCTGAATTATTCCAAAGTGATTACTTGAATCTGTACCGGAGTCTATACAGGTTGTTTCAAAAATACGGGGCATAATTTCAGGTATGTATTTCCCACATGTAGACAATCTAAATAGTTCATTACAACATGTGTCCGGAAATGCTTCATTTCCGAGTTATGGTCTTCACAACATTGAAATTCACCGGAACGTTTTTCTTTCCGCAGGTCGTTGTCATTACAGAAGATGTTCAAAATGTCCACCTCCTGCTTGAATACAGACCTCACATCGATGTCCCATTGACCTGCGAACACGATCCCAAACTCCAGGAGTATTGCGTATGTCCTCAGAACATACCACAATTCGATTCCAAAGGGATTCCAAATCAGGCACCGGAGACGAATAAACCAATGATTTTAAATGGCCCCACAAGTAGAAATCGAGAGGGTTCAGATCAGTTGAGCGTGGAGGCCAAGCAATTGGGCCACCTCTACCTATCCATCGATCAGGAAACCTTCGATCCAAGTACCGGCGAGCCGTACGACTGAAGTGTGCAGGAGCGCCATCATGCAAGAAGTGAATATGTTGACGATTGACCAGTGGAGTGTCTTCTAAAACATGAGGTATGGTGTTTTCCAGGAAGTTTGTGTGCGCCTGCACCGTAAGTCTGTTTACAAGTACATGGGGTCCAACTAATCGATCACCAATGATACCGGCCCACATGTTGAGGGAGAACCTCACCTGGTGATGAGATGGAACAGTTGCACGTGGGTTTTCATACGTCCATACATGCTGATTGTGGAAATTTGTTATGCCATCTCGTGTCAACTGTGCTTCATCTGTAAATAATACTAAGGCAGGAAAGTTCGGATTTACACCACACTGCTGCAAGAACCACTGACAGAACCTAACTCGTGCAGGGTAATCTGCTGGTGACAGGGCCTGTACACGTTGCAAATGATAAGGATACAATTGATACGCTTTCAACAGTCTCCAGACAGTCGTATGAGGAACATTGACTGCAACGCTACCCTTCGTGTGCTGATAGAAGGAGTCATGTTCACAGCCTCCAGAATCTCCTCCTGTACTTCTGGAGTTGTAGATCTTGGTCGTCCCTTCCCAAACCAGGAGAGTTAAATTTTCCATACTCGCCCAGACGCACAAATGTCTTCCGATCTGGACATTGTCGCTGTGGGTACCTCTCCTGATACAAACGACGAGCCAGCGCAGCATTGCCGTCCGTCTTATCGTACATGAAGTGTATCTCTGCCAGCTCTTGATTTGAATACATGTCGCACAGTCTAACGCCTACACAACACTGAATGTAACCTTCGCCTCGGAATGAACTGTCAGAGTGCCCTCTTAATGTCTCCTTTGACGGCAACGACCTGCGGAAAGAAAAACGTTCCGGTGAATTTCAATGTTGTGAAGGCCATAACTCGGAAATAAAGCATTTCCGGACACATGTTGTAATGAACTATTTTGATTGTCTACATATGGGAAATACATACCTGAAATTATGCCCCGTATTTTTTAAACACTCTGTATAATTACGATTGGTTTTGTGTTTATCAAGCTGTTCATATTAATGATACGGCTAACTCACTATGTTCTGTAGTTAATAGCGTCATATCCCTGGCAGTTCCTGTCACTAAAATCAAAAGGTATATTTATTCACAATGATTTTCTATGACCTTACGTAAACTTATCAGAAAGAGAGGCCATGCACATAAAAAAAATATAAAAATTTAAAAGTGAATTTCATTATCAAACATTTTCCCATTATAGAAAATTTGTTAAATCTGAAATTAAATCGGATAAATTACCATGGCTCCAAAATATTAATGAAAATATTAAAAGGAACTTAAAAAATTTTGGAAATATTTTAAATAATTTCGGAAGACAGATAATTATTCCACAGAATTATTTATTTACGATGAACACATCACAGATCAAAAAGACATTATCAGTGATTTCACTGATCACTTCAAATCTGTTCAGACTAAACACAGCCATACATATGAAAGCATTATTACGAATATAACAGACACATTACCTACACCCAAAGTAACACGTGATGACGTTCGTAAAGTAATTAAAAAATGAAACCAACTAAAATAATTGGCACTGACGGTATTTCAAATTTTATAATTAAAGTTTGATATGATAAATAATTTTTAAAACATTTTTGAAACCATTATTCACAGACATATTATATCCTTTTATGTGAAAAACAAGCTTAATTTTTATCAACATGGTTTTACTAAAAACTAAATCCACTGTCACTAACCTGGTCACCTATCTAAATCAAATTGCACCAATAACTGAAACGCAGGGACAAACTGATTCAATGTATTTCGATTTCAGTAAAGCTGTTGGTGTCGTTCCACACTATATCCTACTTCAAAAGTTACGAAATATTGGTCTTTCCGTAAGCTACGTAAACTGGTTCGAAAATTATTTAAGTAATAGAGTTTCATGTGTAAGACTGTTTAATATACATTCTTATTCTTATAATATAAATTGTGGGGTCCCACAGGGATCTACTTTAGGACCTCTCCTATTTATTATATTCATGGATGATATATGTAAAAGAATAAGTTTTGGCTTTCTATTATTTGCCGACGATTTAAAAATGTTTCGTACAATCAAAAGTAGTGCTGACTGTCAATCACTTCAATGTGACAGTTGCAAAATGGTCGGAAGACAATGCACAGTGGGCCAGAATGCGATTCTAGCGGGAAAAAATTAATTTACATAAAATGTTATATCAGTAGGCGACAAAATGATTATATAAGGAAAATGAAACATAATAGATAACAGAAAAGCCAAAAGAATACCCATGAACTCAGTGGAGGTTAGGTACCACAAGCAAATATTTTAGTAATATTAGAGCGTACCTATTTGGATCTGTAATCAGCGTTTGATGAGGAACTAGAATCATCTGTAGAATTATCACCACCTTCGTCCGTGTCGTCTTCATTATTATCATCATCATCATCATCATCATCATCATCATCGTCGTCGTCGTCACCGCCACCTCGGTTGTTACTTTTCATAAGAAGCTCCAGTTACTCTTGGTTCCATGAGCAAACAACGAACATCTAAGGATAATGATCCCTTCTTTTTATTCCTCAATGCTGCACTCAACTGAGCAATCACATGATCCGAAGTTACGAGTAAGATATTAAAAACATCCTCTTTAGTAGCCCTACGAGAAAAATTTCTAGCACGGCTTTCCCTGTATTTTGTTATGTGCTCATTTCTTGCCTCTAGAGCCTCTTCTGATAACATTCCAATTGGCAAGATAACTATTTTCCCGTTTACCATTCCTTCTAGTGCATCCTTCAGTAGGCAGTTTTTTCTCAGCCAGTGACACAACCAATCCCTTTTCCTCTTCCTGATCAGTTTCAGCATCATTCTTTCTTCACCCACTCTTTCCAACACAGCTTCATTTGTTATTCTGTCTGTCAATTTCACACGCTCCATTCATACTTCAATAGCTTTTCTAGTCGTTTCTCTTCACTTCGCCGTAATCCATGATTCTGCTCCACATAAAGCACTTCACTAGTCTCTTCCTTAGGTATTTTTTCAAAGGTCCGCAAAGATGCTCCTTTTTCTATTAAAAGTATCCTTTGCCATTGCTATCCTCATTTTGACTTCCTGGCAGCAGCTCATGTTACTGCTTACAGTACACCCCAAGGATTTGAAGCTGTCCACTTGTTCTACTGCCTCATTTAGAATTCTCACTTTTACCTGCTTTATTTTCCTTCACTCTTCGACTTGTTTGCACTTATCTTCACAAGTCGTTCAATTATGTGATCTAACAATGACTGTAAATCTATTTCGGCAAAATATTCTGTAACTTCCACGTTTTCTTTTGGTGGATAATTTTTTAATTTTGCTTCCCTGACAGTATTGTATGATGGATATATATTACTGTGCCTCTGTTTAGCTCCTATGCGTATATTACTATATTGGATTTTAGATAAATTATTGTCTATAAGAAATGACAAAGCTTCTTCTGGAGAATATGGAATAGATAATGAGTGGGATGACTTGTATGCCTTTCTGTATCTACTGGCTCTGCGAGGGGTAGTTTCGGTATTGTTCTTAATAATTTTTGCTGCGTCCCTTTTACCGGAAGCTCGAGGTGAGAGTTGAGCAGCCACTGTTAATTCTTATTGCGATCGCTCTTTAATTAAAGCTTCTAACCTTTTCTGTTTAGTTTTCATTCCTCTTTAGTCAAAGAGTTTCCTAGGCCTTCCACGTTTAGAGGTGAACGGAACTGAACTGGCCGTTTTAAAATTTTGTGATGTAGCTTTATAAACTTCATCAGAAAAATGTAGTTCTTTTTCTAGCGAATTGGAATTTATTGTTAGAAACCTAGTTTCATTCTATTACTTTTTGCCATCGCTCTTGAAATCTGCATTTGAAAACACTCAATGTAATTTTAACACAAAGTAATACTTCACAAGAAGAAGAAGAGTCCTCTATGTTTACTTTAGATTCTACATAATGCACCAGCTGATCCTCACTCTGTGTTTTATCACTCAACATTTCTCATAGCTCACGATACGTTATGGGAGGTCGCGGCGAAACGCGCCTCTGCAAATAAAATAAAATTTCTAAGAATTAGGCAAATTTGGGCACATACTGAAAATTTACACTCAATCGTTATGAGTTTCCGTACATTTTGGTATGAAAATGTAAACGGATACATTTGGATACATTTTTAAATTACTGTGTAAATTTAGAAAATAAGAATTTCACTCGCTGATTACATCAGCTTGTTAACACCTTCAATATAGATTACTGATGAAAAAATGAGAATTTTAACTATATTGATTTGCAAGTGCATATCTGCAGCGTTCTTTTCCACACTTCAGATATTCACAATAATGCACTGGCAGCAAACTACCAACCAAAAAATTTCACTGCTAAAACACAACTAGCGATGAGACGGAACGTTCCCTCAAGGAAGTACAGATTACGGTTGTGATATATAAACATGTCCGTTTACTTTTCGTCTCTAAGGTCGATTTTCTTCAGCTATGATTATCTGTTAACAGATTCAGAGGGGGAAAATGGGGAATAAAGTAAGTTGAATTTTTATTTATTTCCTGCTAGATTCGAATTCTGGCCCACTGTGCAATGGTATGAAAATTAACGTATCCAAAACTAATGTAATAACCTTTTCTATAAAAACTTCTTCACTTAAATTTAATTATTATCTAAATAATGTTCTAATTAACAGAACGGATTGTGTAAAAGATCTGGGAATATTCATCGACAGTAAATTATATTTTCATAGTCACGTTAATTACATTTACAATCACGCAATCAGAATGTTTGGAATAATAGGGTCAATAATATATTCTTTGTCCACGCCCGATTCTCTTTTAATGCTTTACTATACATTGGTGCGATCGAAACTCGAATATGCATCTGTAGCTTGGAACTCGATTACAACTATAGATTTGGCTAAATTAGAAAATATACAAAGAAAATTTTTATATTTATGTTCATTCAGATTTCTACCCATTAACTCCGGGTATAGTTACGAGAGAAAATGCGAATACTTTAATTGTCAAATCCTGTATGCTAAACGCCATAAGCTCAATTATCTGTTCTTTTGTAAGGTCCTCAAAGGTGATATATCTTGTGACTACTTCTTAAACTATATTACCTTACGTATTCCGTCGAAAGATATGAGAGCCCACAAACTTCTCTATAATAGAAATACAAAATTTATTTCACGAGTCTCCAGATGCATTAAAAATGCCAATATGCATGGCTGCGAATTAGATCCTTTCAATATATAGATTTAGTTTGCTCTTGACAATGACTTATCATTTATGTATTCTTTCAGAAATTGTACTTAATTTTCATTGTATCATCACTATTATTCTCATAGTATAATATATCTTAGATTAGAAAAAATTTCTTCGTTCAAGATTGTTTATGTTTCTTTTTATTTTTATTTTATCCTTATTGTTATTTTTGTTTCTATTTATATGTATCCAATGATTAACATTAGAATTTAATTTACTTATTTCAAATTATTTTTTATTATTTTTATTGTAAATTAATTGTATTCAAAACTTAATTCTGTTTCTTCTGTATTATTATTTTATCACATGTGCTGGGCTATCATTGGTCCATGGCTGTTGACTAGCACATTAATATTACAATAAATAAATAAAAATTTTTATTATTATTATTATTATTATTATTATTATTATTATTATTATTATTATTATTATTATTTAGAAACTTCCCACCAAACTTCGAAATAATTATTGGTGAAATTCACAATAAATAATCACGATTATCGAAAACATTATTTTATTGCTAATGTCTGAACCAAACAACAATTTTTTTTTAATTGCTGGCAGCACAAGGAACTTCACATTGAAACAGAGAAAATCTCAGGAAAAAAATAAGGAAGGTGAAATGAGAAATCATTTTCTTAGTAAAGATTAATCGTAAAATGAAAAGATAGCAAAATAAAGGTTTACAAAACCAATATTAAATAAAGGCTCGAAAGAGTATATCTGTACCAGACCCAAATTACTAATGACCCAAGAGACGAAAAATGAAACCAGACACAGTTCAAGATCAAGCGTTGAGTAAAAACTTAAAAAAATATATATAAAAAAACAAGTATTTTCCTCGTTCTCTATTCTATCAAAAAACAAATTCAGGGTGTTCGAGTGAGTGTGTGACAAACTTTGAGATGTGAGATAGCTGGTGTCAAATGGAACAACTTTTGCTCATAAACCCATATCCGGCGACGCTCCAGTACAAAGCTATATATATATATATACCGTTGAAAAGACCGAGTTTTTCACATGACAGTTTTGACTCATCTATTTTCTGCATTAAATGCCTGAAATTATAGCAACCTGTTGAACGTATCTCCATCTTTGATTGCGTAATACTAAGGGGTTTCAGTACTTTGTGTAAACATGATTATTTACTAGCTAGTTTTTACACATACAATCAGGTTACGCTAAGAGAATGCAATACGTATGTATCTTTGTGTAAATATTCATTCATGTGTCTACTGTACTACGTAGCTGTTAATCTTGCTGTTAGTTTTGAATGATCTCCTTTTTCTTCACCATAAACCAAATGCATGTTTGCAAGTTCTGCATTTGTGAAACGCTCCGTTGCAACTTCTAAAGGAAAAGGAAACCTTTAACACTAACAGCAAGTTTAACAACTACGTAATAAAGTAGACGAATGAATGAATTTTTACACAAAGATACATAGGTATTGCATTCCCTTAGCGTAATCTAATGGTACCAGTAAGAACTAACTAGTAAATAGTGTTTACATAAAGTACTGAAACCACTTAGTACTACGCAACCAAAGATAAAGATACTGTCGACAGTGTGCTGTAATTCCAGGCATTTTATACAGAACAGGGATGAGTCAAAACTGTCATGCGAAAAACTCACTGCTTTCAACGAAGCGTCGCCGGTTATGGGTTTATAAGCAAAAGTTGTTCCATTTGACACTACCTATCACATCTCAAAGCTTGTAACACACTCACCCGAACACCTGTATATAAAACAATCCAATGAAGTTTGTAAATGTCTTTATTAATATGCCACACTTGTAAAACTTCCGAAACATTAAAGCAGGCATGCCAGAAATCAGACACTCAATGTGTAGTTATGTGCGCGGATCGCCGGTCTGCGCGGACTGCATCATTCAAGCGTTGCTCTTACCAGTTATTAACTGGAGGGGTGTACAATAATCCATTCTGGGCTTATAGTGCTGAATTAAATAGGCATTTGGACATTATAAACACACTTAGCAGAAGGGAAAAACACAGTTATCAGTGTCCATATTTGATAATTGTAATACAAGAAACATTAGGCTTACTCAGTTATACATAACAATTTAGTGGTTTGTAAAGAATAATTTATTAACATGATTTTTAGATAGTATTTGAAGAAAAAATATTGCAGTAATTTCGAAACAACAAAAAACGAACATATTATTTCATTTTACGTAGTTGGTACTAATTATTTTAAAGTAATAGACTCTACTCTTTCATTATTCGTCAAGCATTATTATTTATTGGGAGTGTTACTGAAGGAAATTAAAAGTGTAGTTCACAAGCTGTGAAGCGACGACATTCTCTTTATGTCACGTTTAAAGATTTATTAATGTAAGTATATTAACATAATATACTGACGTGAGATGGAAAATTTGCCATTATATATTTTTTTTCAGAAAATTTTTCCGCCTTGCAAATAGTTCCTTTCTTCGCTCCTTACAACCTCAAGAGCCTCATATGTATTACTCACTATATTCTCATCACTTACCAGCTTATGAAATGGAAATCGTAAGTCGTCTAACCTTTGATGGCTGTGTTAGTACAGACTCCAAAACAACGCCATTGTCAAGTTTCTTTTTGACGTGAGAATACTGATTAAGAAATAAGCGCTGGTGAATATCATATTTTGAGAACTTTACTAATCTGATGTAAACTGTCACAAGACTATTACCTCGACACGGGCTGATGAAAGCCTTTCTTATAATAATTAATGTTGGCTGAGGAAAACACTATAACAATTATGTTATATGTTTCCTAATTACACTTCATCATTATATCTGTGGACTCCTCACTTTATTTTTCAAAACGCATTCACAATCACAGCTCATCAGCACCCGTACTGATCGGTGTTACTGAAACAAAAGCTGATCTGCTACTGCAGATACTGTATAGCCCTGACGCGCTCCCCTCCAACCTGATTCACTACCTCCAGGTAGGGAAATAGGAACTGCACATCGCACAGAGACACCTGCACAATGTGCAGGATTTTGGCATTAAAGAAATAATACTGTACTTCTATGTATCAAAGCTAGTGACAATTTATAAATCGGATATCGTATCTCCTAATGTTGCTGACAGGTTTGAACCGAGTTCGTGACACCGATAAGATATCACTTATGATGCAACTAAGTCAGTTCCTTCCCCCTCCATTGCATACATCGATGACTTTTAACATATTACACTAGTCAGACTAAGATGTATGCAAAAGTTGTTCTTCCTCTGACACATATTATCAAGTGAGATATAGGCCTACTGCCTGATAATAGATTTATTTTTATTTTATTAGGTTATTTTACGACGCTTTATCAACATCTACGGTTATTTAGCGTCTGAATGAGATGAAGGTGATAATGCCGGTGAAATGAGTCCGGGGTCCAACACCGAAAGTTACCCAGCATTTGCTCATATTTGGTTGAGGGAAAACCCCGGAAAAAACCTCAACCAGGTAACTTGCCCCGACCGGGAATCGAACCCGGGCCACCTGGTTTCGCAGCCAGACGCGCTGACCGTTACTCCACAGGTGTGGACGCTGATAATAGATGTCAGCCAGAATCTCTCAAGATCTTTCTGAATAAGGAAACTGAAAAATAGTCATATGTAAGAAATTTGAAATTTAGATTAGTGGATTTGAGACATAGGAACTGAATCAGTGTCAATTATAATTTTATATGACTAAATACGATTAATGTTGACACAAAACATTTAAAAATTTCCAGGACATAGCAAAATTTAAAAAATACAAAAGAGTGTGCTACTTCATGTCTACAAATAAATCTGGAAGTAAGTTGGGATTTTAGATACAACCGACAAATACATAGGGTGTAACTTTAATAGTGGCAACACTGCTGTAAAAGCGAAACGAGAAGGAATTAATTGTTGTCACTTCTACCACATGTTAGTCTGTGTCTGTCCTCCTCCCCCATAAAAGGACTCTTCCACAGCATGCGCTGTGGAGAGTTGAATTTAGTCTCCTGTTAGTTACAGCTCTAAGCGGTTGTATTTCGCCATGTTTACAAATCAGGAACAGCGATCTTGGTTGAATATTCAATCTGCCCGTGGTCGAACAAGCACGACAATGTCATGACGGTCTTGTTGAGGCATATGGAATGAAGGCGTTGCCATACAGGACTGTGGCGAGGTGGGTTCGAGCCTTGAAGGAGGGGTGTGACCGCATGGAAAACATGGCTCAGCCGGGTCGTCCGTGTTTTTGTGAAGAGGAATTGCAAGCTGTTTCCGCGCTATTAGACAACGATCAACGACAGACTGTATGTGAGTTAGCCCAGAAGATAGGAATACCGCATGTGACTGTGTTTCGTATTCTAAAGAATCGCCTGAAGATGAGAAAAATTGCATCTCGGTGGGTTCCCTGGGATTTGACGGAGGCATAGCGATGGATTCGATACGACACCGCTCAAACTCACTTGGAGCATTATGATCGTGAAGGAGACGCCTTCTTACGGCGTATTGTTGAGCTTGAAGAGATATGGGCCAGGTCGTATGGAACCTCTACTTAAGCGCCAATCAAATGAGTGGCGTCAATACGAGTCACCACGCAAAACAGTGGTGCGTCGTACCCTACGAATGTGTAAGTTATGTTGACTGTTGTGTACGATGTGACGGCATCATCCTAACACATACCGTCCCGTAAAGACAGGATGTTAATGCACAGTATTTTCGTCATTTTTGGAGCATAATCTGAGACCAGCGTTGCGAAGAAAGCGCCCACACGTTTTGCACAATCCTCCCATCATTTTGCAGGATAACGCAGGGCGCACATGGCACAGCCTGTAGTTGATTTGTACCGTCGCTGGGGTGGGAAGTGCTTTCCCATCCATAACATTCACAGGACTTAAGCCTCTGTGATTATGATTTAATCTCAAAGATGAAGAAACAACTACGTGACGTTCGATTCCGGACCGTTCCCGATATTCTGCAGGCAGTAGGGCGGTCCATCAGAAACATCAAAAGAACAGGAGCTGCTACAGAGATACTACGACTTCCACATTGCTGGCAGAGAATTGTAGATAATGCTGATTACTACATTGAAGGACTGTAGAAGTTTCACAGATTTATCACTTGTATATTCGTAATAAATAAATAGTTGCCATTATTAAAGTTATAACCTGTGTAATACCTACAATATTGTTATTATTCATTTTATTAATATTATTACATTACTGTTAAACATACACAGTTCGCTAGGGTTCAATTTTAGCTATTACGTAAATTAAATACATTAAAATTGTTATGTTTGTAATTCGTTTCAAATAAAAAAAACTCTTTCTTCGTATATAAAAATATGTATACTCCTCGAATTTCTGAAAGAATTATTTTTGCGCTTCTCCAAATCTTGGAAAATTTGAACTAACTTATTTTGCTACAGATGGAATGAAAAGAGCTACAATAGAGCGTCTCGTTTAGGCACAAAACGTAAACAAATTGCAGGTAATGTGTGGGGAGAGGACGAGCCGTACGATAAACACGAGGGATGCACAGGCTTTTAGTTACAATATTTATTGTGGAGCATTAATTGAAATTATATTTTCCAAAACACACAAAACAAAAGAACACAAATTGTATAACGTTATCATATACACATTTTAACAAACAAGCAATTGTAACGTTAAAATAATTCAATATAACAAATCAAATTTTGCTACTTATATTATGTTGCTTTCAAGCAGTAATTTTCACTGTCATGAATTTCATTCTCTGTAGGGCTAACATAATATCACCGTCTTCTGTGGCGGAATTAACAAAATCACAGTACTGTAATTATGTTTAGGAAATAGTGTAGTCACTTCAGACCAATATACTGTAGTTTTGTTAATTCAACCATAGAAAATGGTGATATTATGTTAGTCCTACAGAGAATGAAATTCATGACAGTAAAAAAAGTTGCTTAAAAGTAACATCATATAAGTAGCAAAATTTGATTCGTTATATTGAATTATTTCAACATTACAATTGCTTCTTTGTTAAAATGTGTATATGATAACGTTATGCAATTTGTGTTCTTTTGTTTTGTGTGTTTTTGGAAAATATAATTTCAATTAATGCTCTACCATAAATGTTGTAACCTTGTGCATCCCTCGTGTTTATCGTACGGCTCGTCCTCTCCCCACACGTTACCTGCACTTTGTTTACGTTTTCACTGTGCCTAAACGAGACAGTCTACTGTAGTATATACGTATGTTTCATAATACTTTGCAGGGAACTCTTTACTTTTCGTTATAAAATAATTATAGGTATTGAAACACGAATAAATAAATTAATTAATAATGATAATGATCATAAAAGTAATGTTGTAAAATTCTCCGCTAATATTATTACTAAAACATGTCATAAAATTGTTATATTATTCATGCACAATGTGTAATTTGACTTGTCTATTCCGAAATGTGTTATAGTACATTATCTAGGAAACTACATTATCTTCAAACAGTCTGTTGTGAGAAATTTTGCAAAGCTACACTTCATTATCTCACTCTTATCTCTCTGCTTCCTCCACACAGGATATTCGGCACTGCCATTGCGATATCTTCATTTCTGAATCTCCTAGTGCCCGGGGCTACAACTCTCAGTCCCACAGTCGTCATCTTGGTCAGAATATGTCAGGGCTTCGTAGAGGTGAGTGTATGCATCTCTGTGACTGTAGAAATTGCTTTTAACTTTAATTTTCGCCCATTCCACTATTTGTATACTATGATATTAAAATTTTGTTAATGCACCTATTTTATTGTATTTAAGATCAGCCTGATATCAATTTCACTTAAAGATTATCGATAACTGTGCTTGTTTTGATTTAGTAATATTAAATAACTTAACTTACCGTTGGCCGAAGGTCTAGTATATCGATTTTGCATCACGTTTGCAGACTTCAACCCTCGACGTGTTCGAAGTTAGAATTCAATAATCTTCCACTATCATTGTACTCTTAAGATAGTGTATATATATATATATATATATAATATTCTCACGGACAGAAGTATAAGCACATCACATTCTATTATACAGTATGCGGCAAAACAAACAACACTGAAATTATCGCTCATCTGCTGTCCACGTTACCCTAGTAACGAAGTGTTTATTTATTGTAATAGTATGATATATTGTGAATTCAGTGTTGTGTTGATTTCTGCAATTATGATTCTCACAACAGAGGAGAAGGTGTTTATTGTCGAGCATTATTTCCGTTCATACGGAGTAGGCTACTGAAATTACAAATTACAACATACTCTGTAAATCAAGATTAGTCATTATAACATGCAAGGCGACATAAGACTGATCCCGTACGACGGAACTTCTCGATAACAGCCAACATTGTTGTGTTATTTGGTGCCGCATTATTAAAACGCTCCTGGTATTATTTTTTAATGTGAAGCAAACTTGGCCCATTCTGACGTCCCATACCATGTGACCGGATGTAATGCTCGACGATAAACACCTTCTCCTCTGCTGTGAGAAATACAATTGCAAAAACCAACACAACACTGAATATGCAATATTTTAACTATTATATAGGGTAAACTAGGGTCTGTTGGACAGTCGGGCATGTTGGACACTCTGTACTTCAACGTGTTACCTCGCCACTTGTGGGCACCACATTCTGCTAGAAGTCAATGACGGAAGTAGCCCCGCTCGTGGCTACTTCCGTCATTGACTTCTAGCAGAATGTGGTGCCCACAAGTGGCGAGGTAACACGTTGAAGTACAGAGTGTCCAACATGCCCGACTGTCCAACAGACCCTAGTTTACCCTACTGTACAATAAATAAATACTTCGCTGCAAGGGAAACGTGGTCAGCTAATAAGCAATAATTTCACTGTCGTTTGTTTTCCTGCATACCGTATAATAATATTATAACATTCAAACTGAAAATAAATTATTCTCCACTCCTGTAGTATAAAATAATATTTTAGAAATCAAAATAAAAGTTACTTGAACACAGAAAATAAAATAATTGTTCTTTTCGTCTCTGATTATGGTAGATAGCCTACAAGTATAAGCACGGAACAATTTTGGCCTTTTTTTTTTTTTTTTTGCACGCAAATTGATCGAACACTCATTTACTACTTCCTTGGCTTCCTTTTTCTGTGAATAACCATCTTAAGCCTGTTTTGCATGAAACAAACAA